>NC_057825.1:40533536-40723536 GCF_910594005.1 Cervus elaphus | reverse complement strand
TTTCTTATTGTTCTCAAAAATCATTGTAAGGTGGACAGGGTTTTGTGAAGGCTTTCTTTCGTCAGCTCTAAGAAACCCTGAGGAAGGAATTCACTGATAACTGTTATTGTTATTAGGGGTTTTTGGTTTCGTTTTTAGAAGTACAGTTTTTGCTAAGTAATCAGCTTTAGTGAGCCTATCTAGTTTACTTCGTGTGAGATGTTTTGTGACCAGGTCGTGTACTCCTGCACGCTTGGTAGAGAATGTTCAGAGCTTCTTCAGACCATACCTCAAATGAGTTCCATTTTTTTTTTTTTTTTAATAAATAAGACCTCAGTAGGCAGACCTGACTAACAGTCCCATAAAAGGAAAACAGTCACAAAATGGGAGTTTCCAGCACAACATTTCTCATTTTATTTTCTTCAGTATGACTTGAAAGACTACTTCACAGAGCCATGTTCCCTTAATCACAGTGTTCCCTGGCTTTCATAGGACTGCCATAGCCAGAACCACACTATTGCTTTTTCATAATATTTTCTTTTTGTTTCTTTCTTTTGAATTTCTACAGGGCTGCAAAGTATGCCAGGGGAGTATGTAGCCCGGGGTGGTCCAATGGGTGTGAGTATGGGACAGCCAAGTTATACCCAACCCCAGATGCCCCCCCATCCTGCTCAGCTGCGTCATGGGCCCCCCATGCATACGTACATTCCTGGACACCCTCACCACCCAACAGTGATGATGCATGGAGGACCGCCCCACCCTGGAATGCCAATGTCAGCATCAAGCCCCACGGTTCTTAATACAGGAGACCCAACAATGAGTGGACAAGTCATGGACATTCATGCTCAGTAGCTTAAGGGAATATGCATTGTCTGCAATGGTGACTGATTTCAAATCATGTTTTTTCTGCAATGACTGTGGAGTTCCATTCTTGGCATCTACTTTGGACCAAGGAGCATCCCTAATTCTTCATAGGGACTCTTAAAAAAGCAGGAAATACCAACCGAAGTCAATCTGGGGGACATGCTAAATAACTATATAAGACATTAAGAGAACAAAGAGTGAACTATTGTAAATGCTATTATACTGTTATCCATATTACGTTGTTTCTTATAGATTTTTTAAAAAAAATGTGAAATTTTTCCACACTATGTGTGTTGTTTCCATAGCTCTTCACTTCCTCCAGAAGCCTCCTTACATTAAAAAGCCTTACAGTTATCCTGCAAGGGACAGGAAGGTCTGACTTGCAGGATTTTTAGAGCATTAAAATAACTATCAGGCAGAAGAATCTTTCTTCTCGCCTAGGATTTCAGCCATGCGCGCTCTCTCTCTTTCTCTCTCTTTCTCTCTCTCTCCCTCTCTCTAGCCTGGGGCTTGAATTTGCATGTCTAATTCATTTACTCACCATATTTGAATTGGCCTGAACAGATGTAAATCGGGAAGGATGGGAAAAACTGCAGTCATCAACAATGATTAATCAGCTGTTGCAGGCAGTGTCTTAAGGAGACTGGTAGGAGGAGGCATGGAAACCAAAAGGCCGTGTGTTTAGAAGCCTAATTGTCACATCAAGCATCATTGTCCCCATGCAACAACCACCACCTTATACATCACTTCCTGTTTCATGCAGCTCAAAAACATAGACTGAAGATTTATTTTTAATATGTTGACTTTATTTCTGAGCAAAGCATCGGTCATGTGTGTATTTTTCCATAGTCCCACCTTGGAGCATTTATGTAGACATTGTAAATAAATTTTGTGCAAAAAGGACTGGAAAAATGAACTGTATTATTGCAAATTTTTTTTTTTTTTTTGTAAAAGTAGCAGTTTGGTATGAGTTGGCATGCATACAAGATTTACTAAGTGGGATAAGCTAATTATACTTTTTGTTGTGGATAAACAAATGCTTGTTGATAGCCTTTTTCTATCAAGAAACCAAGGAGCTAATTATTAATAACAATCATTGCACACTGAGTCTTAGCGTTTCTGACGGAAACAGTTTGGATTGTATAATAACGCCAAGCCCAGTTGTAGTCGTTTGAGTGCAGTAATGAAATCTGAATCTAAAATAAAAACAAGATTATTTTTGTCATGCTGACTCCACTGCTTGAAAAATTTGTTTACTGCCCCCCAAATTTTTCATGATGAATGCAGTAAATATAAAAATTAATTTTGGCTCCCTAAGATATATATGCATTTGAAAATTTGAACCACAAAATAAATTATTTAATAATAGTCACTGATTTCTTTAAGCTGACTTAATGAACTCCTAATATCAGCAAATTTAAGGCCTGAGGGCACTAAACTAACTGTAGACTCAGATTACAGCCAACAAAATTACTCATCTAATATCAGTGAAATTATTCTTGTACATGATGGTAAACCTAAAGGACTGAGTTACGTCTTTCACTAAGGATGTTACCTAGGATGAGCAGTATATGTTTATTAGGAAATTAACTACATGAATGAAGAGACCAGACTTCAAAAATCTAATTTTTATAAATATGCTCTATGTTCTCATTGGATCAAACTGGTTATTAACCAATTTTCCAGAACAGCTGTACAGAATTTCGGCATGGCAGCCAGCTAAATGGTACAAAATAACATGTTTAAGCTGGAATAGCTTATAATTTTATTGAAATAAAATTGTGGCTATAAAAAGTGCTTCCCAAAGCTAAGGAAAATATACAAATATTTTAATTAAGGCAGATTCGTTTTTAAAAAATCAGGCTTTTAGTAGTGATTGCTTTGTAAACAAAGGATGGGTCGAAGGAGAGTGCCTTAAACTCAAGCCTGACATTCAGGCCCGTGTCACCCTATAAACCCGCCCTGAACAATTCTATTTTCTATTTGAAAAGAGAAACCAGCTGTGGGTTGGGTTTACTAGGTGGCGTGTGATTGACTGACTCACCTGCTGGAGCGGCCGTGCACTCTCTCACCTTTTGTTTATGGGGCCTGGTTCCTAAACACGTGGATCCGGAGAAAGAGAGCGAGGCTCGACCTTCTGCAGCCTCGCACGCAGCGCCCTACCCCGCCCCCACCCTGTCTAGGGGATTGTTTCAGTTTCCCATTCCGACCCAGTGGCAGTTCTTCGTCTACATAAACAGTCCATATTCGTGGAATAATTCTCTCTTGATAGGTGGTTACTAGCCGTTAACAACCATTTATTTACTTTCAAAATTAATAATAAACTTTATAAACTAACCAGCCATTTGCCCCTCCTCTCCAGTACATGCCTGGGTGAGTTGGTTATTTTCAGTCTTTATTCTGGAGGAAGCTCTTGCCGGGTGGGGGAGGGAAAGAAAGGGGAGGGGAGGACGGAGGGAGGACGGTGGGGGCAGGCCCTGGGAGAAGGAGAGGGGTCCCAGTGAAGAAGAATTAGGGAATATGGAGGCTATGAAGACTCAAGATCATTAGTGTTCAGTGAATTAGAAAAAAATAAAACAAACTGTGTTCTTTCCCTGCGTTCCCCCCTCTGCGTGCCTGTTTTGTGAGAGCCTTGCTCTCTGGCGGGTCCTTTTTCCCCCTGCCTGGACACCCCCACCTCCCCCTTAATGCTATTTTAGCTTTTCCTCTTGTAAATTTCAGAGCCAGCTCGGAGGTTATTGAGGACACTTAAACCGAAAGAGGGAAATAATAGAGGTGCTGAGAGCGTTTTTGATGTTTCTTAAAAGGCAAAAACAAAACGCCCTCTTCTAAACAAGGGCACGCAATTGTACCTGCTTTTTATTTTTATTTGGGGAGGGGGCGCGCCGGTTGAATGAGACTACTTTTTAATATGATTTAAATATTTTTCCGAAAAAATTAAGGAAATTCTCCTATCATATTTAATCAGCTGTAATTATAACACATTCGAAATGAATAATATGCCTTGACAGTATTTTTATTGTTATTGTTCATTGCATGATGTTCGACTGCTTTAGAAGCACAGGAAAGAGAAGTAAACGCGCTACAAATGGGGAATTACCCTCGTTTAGCATTAAAATTCATTTAGATAAAATTGCCACAAACATTTAAATGGGAAGATTAGTTCCCCCTCACGCCTTATTGCACTCGCTCAATGGTTCCGTTAAGAACATTTTACACGTTGGAAATTCCGTCTTCTCAGACGGCTTGCTGTTTCCTAGTTACCCACATTCAAAGCAAAGGCAGCAGCAAAGGCAGCCGCAGCAGCAGCAGCAGGGAAAAAAAAAAAAAAAAAAAAGTTTTGGCAACTGGTCTGCAATTCATCCGCTTCTGGCCGCAGCCTCCCCTCCGCCCACTGCAGCCCGCCCCCCACCCATCACCTTTCCTCACCCCGCATTAGGTAACTGGCAGAGTCCTGTGGAGGAAACAGCCTCTGAGTTCTACAGTATGCATATAATGTTAAATACAAAGAAATACCCAAAAGCCAGGCTCCCCTCTCCTGCCTCTGCTCTGAACGGAGAGGTTAGCCTGGAAGTGCTGAGTTTCTCACATCTTCTGCTCTGAGCCCACAAGGCACGTTTTTTGGCTTTCTTTTCTGCCAGGACATTTCCAGGAAATTCACCACTGCTTCTTGCCTGTATTAGACTTGTGTGAAAGAATGACATTTGAAAAGCCCGTGCAACGTCTAGCTTCTCCCTCTCTTTTCTCTTGTATCTTTCCTTATCCCTGTGCCTCTCTGTCCCTCACTCCCCCTTTCTCTCGCTCCTTCCCTCTTCCCTCTTTCTGCCCCTCCCTTCGCAGGGCCGCAGGAAAAGAAGAATGTCGGCTTCGACTGCCATCTTTTGGGGATTTGGAAAAACGACTCGGTAGGAATCCGAGGGAGGCGGGGGACCGCGGGGGGTGGGGGGGAAACCCCCTTATTATCCTGTGTCGGAACTGGCTCCCTTAATCTGATGCTTAAATATTTGATGTGGAAAAATTACCCATAAAATTAGTTACTAACAATTTCAAATTGAAATCACTTATCGAATTATAAACGCATTAAAGCTGTATGGATGGTATTAGGAGTTCCTCGGGAGGCAGCGGGTGTCTCCTTCCAGTGCGCCCGGCCGGCGAGCGTCGCCCCGGGGAGAGGCACCCCCGCGGAGCCTGGGGACGGGGTGAGGAGGGCGGCGCGCGGGGCGCCGGGGTCCCCGCAGGGGGAAGTGAAGTTCGGCAGCCGGAGGCTTCGGCTCGCTCGGCTCCAGAGGGCCGGGAGGAGGGAGAGGAAAGAGCGGCGGTGGGAGGCTCCGACCCCGGGGCCCAGGCGCCTACGAAGAAACTTTGTAGTGAAGTCGAAAGGTTCTGAAAAGAAAAAACACCAGCGCCACGCGCCCCCTCCCGCCCGCGTCTCCCACGCGGCGCGCAGACTTTGCGCTCAGGCTTCATTGCCGAGTGCAGCGCCCCCCGAGTCTGCTGCCGGGCAGGAGGGAGACGCCTGTGGCCTGGGGCTGGGGCTGGGGCTGGGCCGGCCTCCGCGCGCCGAGAGATCCTTCGGGCTGCGGCGGCAGTTGAGGGGATCCGGGCCGGAACGCGGCTGCCACTGAGTCCTAACCCTGAGTCCTGGCCCCCGGCAGGTGCAGGGCGGACAGGTCTCTGCGTAGAGCCCAGAGCACCCGGGGGCGGGGGGTGGGGGGAGAAAGGGGGCGGTTCCGGCACCTCCACTAACCTCCTATCCCCTCCCCAACCCAACTGAAAAGTCAAGTCTAAGGGGGCTGCAGACTTCGTCTCTGGAGACGAGGCGACCCCGTGTCAGCGCAGAAGGTTGTGGAGAGGCACCTCCTGGGGGACTCCGGGCCCCGTTCTCTCCAAACAGCTCGATTCGGTGGGCTAGAGGCTTCTTGGTGGACTCTTGGGTCAGTCCTGCCGCGACTCTGGGAGCGGGACTGCGAGAGCTTGGGGCCCGGGGGCACTTGGGACCCGGGCAGCACCCGCCAGGCGCAGTGGGGGAGCCGTGGGCAGCACTCAACGCCTTAGGTAGGAGCTCCTCGGGAATCACTTTAAGCCTCTGCAGACTTTCCTCAGCCTTCCGGATCCCAGCAGGCCCTCGGATGTATAGACAGTAAAAACCTGACGATGCGGAGCTCCCTGGTAGGCGCTTGGACGCCGGGTGGAGTGGCGTGGAACTGGGTCGTGGGGTGCTTGTATGGCCCGGCATGTCACCCCGTTTCACTTCCCTCTCCCTGACCACCCTCACCCACTTGACTGTGGGGCATCCCGTGGCACTTAGGTAGCCAGGTGCAGAGTCTACACGAGGTTGGGAATCCCAAGGCCCAGGACAGGGTGGTGAAGAAGTGAGTGTGGGAAATCGCCCCTTGAGGGAGTCGCTGATGGCGGGGAGGGGCGGGAGGAGGGGTTGGGGAGAATATCTCTTTTTGGCCCAATCAGCCTGACAACGAGTCCGTCACATTCTCTCCCAAGGAAGAGCTGTAAAGGAAAAACAAACAACATATTGAGCAATCAGTTCGCCCACGCTGGAGCTTTTAAGAGCCTTTGCCGTAAAAACGGGTGTCCCGGGGGTCTCGGTGGGGAGATGGGCATTTTAGGGTTTCAGTTCTGGCGGGCCGAGCCCTGGGGTCGCTTCCACGCCCTGCCTTCTAACCTGCCCGGCGCGCTCAGCCCACCGCTGGGAAACCTAGGCGCTGAAACCCTGGAGAAAAGGGATTTAGTTTTAAGCCAGTCTCCCATCGATCGGGTCGGTAATTCCTACCCCTGCCCACTCGCAGACACACTCACCTCTACCCTAAAGCATTAAGTTCATTACGCGAGCAATGATCTTAATCTCCAGGCGGAAAACGAGTCCCGGGACCTCTCCGATTGGGGAAGCAGTGAATAAAGTCACCTGCTGGCGCACCCGCGCAACCGGCTCCTCAGGGCGGGGGCCGCGAGTGGCAGGGCAGGCAGCGCCCGGGTCGCGCGTTCCACGCCGGGGCATTTCCCGCAGGGGTCAGGGAACCCCGTGTCTGCTTTCTTAAGGATGGCGACCTTTTCGAAGGGTGGGGTTGCGCTCGCTCGCTCTCTTCCTCCTCCTTTCTGTTTTCTTCTTGGGGAGCCCTCCCCCCGCCCCCCGCCTTGCACTTCTGCTCTCTCTTCCTCCTCCTTCCCCCGCAAAGTGGCGAATTCCCCTTCCCTTCCTAGTGTCCGAGGCAGCAGGTCTAGCACGCAGTCCGGGTAACCCATCACCTTTTCGAGCCCGCCTACTTCAGCCACCAGCCCAGGACACGCGAGGATGGGGATCTTTCAGCGAAGCCCTATTGAAGCCACTTGCTGAGGGCACCCTGGGGCTTTAAACAGCCGGATTCCTCGATCTAGGGGAGATCCCTGCGCCCATTGATAATTCCATCTCAAAGAAAGCCAGCGAAGCGGCAAACACCCCTAGCAGCCGCCTGCTCCCCATTCCCACCCCCCCCCCAATACAACCACCCCCACCCCCGCCTTGGCATTGAGCAGCGTCTGGCCCCGCAGGGAGATGGAGGCGAGCCACGCGCCCCCGTCCTTACTGGCAGACCCACGAGGCGCCAGCTTGTTCTGCAGACTCAGTTTCCATCCGACAATCGTGCAAGCGGGAAAAACACAACGCAAAGGCTGTTGTGAACCCCGTTTCCCTCACCACCACCACCCCCATCTGATTTTCAAGACGTGCGTTTTCAGGTAGTCCTAAACCGTGAACAGCGAGCTTTGTGTGTTATCTAGTGGGGGTGGGGATGGAAGAGGAGGAGACTCCCACCGCCCGCTGCAGTCTTTAATGTCTGAAATAACGAAATGCCTGTGTGGCAGCTGCTGCTTGAGCCAAAACTAACTCTTTGGAAGACGGAAAAGAGTGAAAGGCAAAGAAAGACTGTTCATTTTTTTTCCTTTGGTGCCGTTTGGGATGTCATCTGTTTCCTTGGCGACTGTGTTCAGCCCCCGGAGCCCCTGGGCTCCTGGATTGTTAGGGGGGAAAAAGCATGCTATTTCTGCACCGTCATTTATCACTGTCACCGCATAATGATTCCCCTTGCAGCCCCTTATTGATGTTTGTAATTGCATTATCTCATAAAGGAGGATGATCAATGAAACCGAGCCGTGCATTCTGGGGTCAGAGGAAGCCAAAGTACTGTTTGTCCCCTTTAATACAACAAGTACTCATTATCTTTAGGTCTGCATTCAAAAAATGATCTGATCTGGGGCTGACCCTGTCGGACATCCCAACACTTTTTAAAACGCGGTTTGTGTAACCTTTTGCTTAAATGCTAAATCAAGTACCTGTCTCGCATTTCAACGAAACAAGATGCTAAATCTGAATGGGAGAAGCATTTTTTTCTTTCTCTTTTCCTTTTTTTTTCCGGGAGGGGTGCGGGGATGCGACCGTCTGAAGATGCACGCAATTTTACACCGCAATTTTACTGATATAATGTAGCAAAAGCAACCCCCATCAACAAGGGACGCAAGTTATCTAAAGAATGAAAAAATGGGCTAAGGGGAAGAGGTATCTGGGAGAATTTAACAAGGTCGGTGCTAAAGAATAAAACCACATCCGGTTTAATTAATAAGAGCTATAAACTGAAATAATTCCCCATGATTCTGCCCTTGCTTCTCCCTTTTACAGTCATATCTCTTCGTTTTAGATAAATGACTTTTGTGTCTGTTCGATTCTCACAACAACAATAACTAAATCAGTTGCACTCTCTGTGTCTAAAACCGTCTACAAACTCCAGCAAATAAAAAGAAGTTCATTTGTCTATTAAGGCAAGTATTTAGTTGAGCAGAAATGTCCCAGTAACACTGAATGGAGTTCATGTAATCCCAAGAAAATCAAGTCATCTTGTTGCACTGAAGTAAATGAAAAAAATACAAAGGAGGAGAGGTCCAAGTGTAATTTTAAACTAAATGCATTATAGGACTGTCACAGTGAAAACTGCTTGTGTAACTGGGATGGAGGGAGTGGACATCAACTTAGCTCACATTTAGCTGAAAGGTTTTAGAAAGGAAACAAGTATTCCAGGTTTGGCTCTCATTTTAATTTGTGGAAAGAGGAAAAATGGAAACAGTTTTAATTCATCATATCAAACATTAGGATAAGTGAATCCTTCAAAGACAAAATTAAGCAGAGCTATTTTAAACATTGCAAGACTTTATTACCAAAAAGAAAAGTTTCCAATCCTCTGAAGATGACTTCTTCCCTGTTAATAAGACTACCAAAAAAAAAAAAAAGACGAAGACCAGTTGTTTATTTTTAAAGTTCTAGAAATAATTTCTTAACAATATACATCTATTTTAAATAAAAAGATCCAGATGAAAATTCTTCACCATAAAAGAAAGTGAGGACTAGTTAAATAGTGTGTCCTGGTAATTTGACACCTTGACAGAAAACCTTAAATCGAATGATAGCAAAACAAAGGGCAAAAATACTCCCCTTGGAAAAATAACTTTAATAATAAAGCTAAAAAAAACTTTTAATTGTGTTAAACCACCATGTAATATTTCTCTAAAAGGCATATTCTTTGAACAAGTGTTATTTCCCAGGAATTCTGTCAAATCACTTTGAAATAATATATGTTTTGTGTTATTTAAATATTCTGGCACTTCTGTTCTTTGAAAATGCTCAAACTGAAATGGATATGCAGCCACGCATATATTTACTATAAATGGTGTCTTGTCGTTAACATAAAATATTAGAGGGAAAATAAAACTTTGGGCTTTGTCAGTTGAGATAGCATTTTTTAGCATAATACTCTGATTTTTAAAACACACAAATGAAACCCCTTGATTTTAACCAATCAACACAAGTCTTTCTCTTATTTGGCTGGGGATCTGGCATCCTGTACATTTTCTATTTTTAATATTTAGTGTTATAGCCCACGGTTAAAATAATGAAAAATTAGTCTCGTTTCAGATATTATTTATTTATGGGACGAACATGATTAAAACATAAACACACACACAAACTGCAGCTGCAACAGAAAAAAAAAACTTGATTTACGGTTATTAAATCTTTGATCGCCATGTTAATGTTTCTTTTTCTACCTTTCATTTGCATTTTAATCTATCGAATCTTTACAATTTTGCTGCCTCCTATTTCAATGATTGATTACAGATCTGAAATAAGAGAAACCAAGCCTAGCTTTTCTTTTTCCTTTCTTTTATTCGCTTTCTTTTCTCTTTTTTTTCGCCCCCTCCTCTTCCCCCTGGGTAGATTTCTGAAACTTTCTCTCAATGCTAATGTAGACAGGACAAATTAATTCTGCTCTTTTAAATGTCAAAGATATAAATAAAAAATGTTTTCTGTCCCAAACGTGAATATTTTCCCAGCCGCTTGTTTTCCAGTCGTAAAAGATCATCCCAGCAAAACGCAATTAACAGTGAAACACACACCCACGGCGGCGTGGATTTTTTTTTTTTTTAAGGACGTGTGTTAGTGAGTTAGAGAAAGGTGAGAAGTTCATCGTCCCTTCAACATCAGAAGCCCAACCGCGGCTTTTTTTTTTTTCCTCTTTGACACAGAGATTCGGTCTCGAGTTCTACCTGTGATCTAAGTCACACAAACAAACAAAAACAAGCCTGGTGGGGGCTTGCGGTACTTAAGTTGATTTCTTGAGACAAGCTGTATAAAGACAAAAGGGGAAGCGAAGCAGGACTGTTTGCTTTTTTCCCCTGGCTTACCACTGCCCCTTTGCCCCTTTCTACCCCCAGCCCTCCCCTCGCCCCCTCCCCCGATTCCCGCCGCCCCGCGGATAAGGCGGTCATTTGCTGACCGCTTTGCCGGTACGCGTCACTTTTCGCGCTGGCGTGAAAGTGAGTGTGGCGATGGTTTTGGAAGGGCCGGCCGGCCGGCGGGTGGGCGCATCCTCCTGGAAGCTCTGGAAGGCTCTGGCCCGGAACAGATTGCGCCTCGGGCCGGGCTAGGGATCCCCGTTGGGGTGGGAGACGCGCACCTCGCCCTGGCGGAGGAGGCGAGCCCCCTGCGCTGGAGCCCAGGCCGGGTGGGCGTGCATACATCCTCTCCAGCCAGCCTCACGTCTGGGCACCTGAAAGGAGCGCCCGCGCCCCCAGCCCCCTCCGCGTCCGCGCCCCTAGGCCGAGCCCCCTGGATGGGTTTTAATGCCTACGGACGCAGAGGAGCCCTCAGAGGAGTGAGGACGGGGTTCTCCGGCCGGCCCAGGCTGCTCGCGCTCTTGCCCGCGTGTGGTGCGCCGTGCCCGGGCGGAGAGCTAGCCGGGAGAAGTCGGAGGGATGCGACCCCCACTTCGGAAGCTCTGCGTGGGCCGGCACACGGGCAGGAAGCGGGCTGAGGGCCACGAGAGGGAGAAACGGCCCAAGCGGAGTCTCTGCAGACGGGCCTTTGGACTCTGTGCGCACCCAAGGGCGTGCCCACGGACAGGTCGCAGAACGTCTTCCCCGGGTCGGTCCCCCGGGCTCTGCGTTGCGCCCCTTTCTCCTAGAGACCGCTTGGGTGGCTGCTGCGACGGGGGCGATCTTCATTAAAGTCGACTCACCAGGCGGTTAAAATAGAGACACGGGTGGGGGAAAGACGTTTGATCCTGGCCGACCCTTTGTCTTGAAGCAGATTAGGTAGCCTAGAAATAAGAGGAAAAACAGAAAGTCTAGACAGGAAAACTTATTGTGTTCACAAAATATAAAAATGAACCCGAGCGGTCTGGTACCTCAAGGGGTGAAGATAGATCCTTGTAGACAAGCGGGAAGACAAGACTGGGAAGATTTAAAGTGGAAGAAACGGCAGATTATTAAGAAAGTAATAGTAAGGTGTCCCATACACTACAGTTTTATTGTTGGGTAGTAACTACTCGATTTATTTATTGCCAGGTCTGTATAATAGAGATAATGACCACAAACTCAAGATAAATTCTTAGGTGCCCAGCCGGACAATTCTTTTTTATTTAAGAGAGCGAGTCTGAAAGGTGAGCCTCATCTCCACTCCTCGAAGATTTGTCTTGCTTTCTACCATATTATAAGCATGACATGCAAATAAATAAGTGCTGTGGGGTCTGTGTGGGTAGGCCTGTAGGATTTATTTCAGGTGCGAGAGGAACATACAAGGAATACGAATTTCCGCAGGAGCTGCGGAGTAATGCCTTCCGTCTCCTCAGCTGCCCGCTCCACCCAGTCTGCCTCCCTTTCCGTGGGAGCAGAGAGCGTCCCCTGATCAAAACATTAATGTGTCATGTCTCAACTCCCTATTCCTTGACATATAGGTCTGGGGAGCGACGAGGGGCAATGAAAAATGCAAAATGCGTCCCCAAAGTAGGTTGACTAGCTGGAACCGCTTAAAGTCGGATTCCCGCCGACAAAGGGAAGGGGAGTTGCAGTTGACTTCCAGTAGGGGGGCGGCATCGGAAGTATGTTAACATTATCTCCAAAGATGCAAAATAGTGCAAAAAGTTTGCTGTCCTCGATCCGGTTCGGGCCGTCGCCGGCTGGACAGGTACCAGGGGGGCCTCCTGGCTCTTGGGACCTATCCGCCTTCCTTGGCCCTCAGTTTCTCTCGGTGAGCCGCGTAAACAATCCTAGAGTCAGGTGATGGAATTATAGAGGAGCTTACTCCTTGACCGCCAAGGGCAGAAGGGAGAGTGAGGTCTCAGGTGTTGGCTCCATCTGAGGCAATGGTTGCAATAACAGTCACCCGGTTGGCCTTGAACAAGGCGGCCTCCGAAAGCTTCTCACCTCCCACCTGCGCTCGGTGACGACTCAGGCGGATCCGAGCCTGCCAGGATGAAGTCAGTATCCTCTTGCGATACTGTTTCCCCTTTCTTATTCATTTTTGGGGTTGGGCGGAGAGGTAATTTCAGACATAGTGTTTCAATCTCACAATAACCACTTTTATTCAGAACTTCCTTCGATATGTTTGGTCTGGATGAAAACACCTGATAGTGAACGATGATGAAAAAGAGAATCGCAGAGGAAAGGGGAGGGGTGGGCGGTGGAGTGAGGGAGAAAGGGGTGTGTGGATGGAGGTGGGGGAGAGGAGATAGGGCAGCGGGAAGTAGAAAGGATGGCAGGTGAGGAGAGGAAGCAGAAAGCGAGCGGAGAGAGAGAGAGACACAGAGAGGGGAGTGAAGAGGCTGTTGTAGTAATCTGGTGGTTTGTTGGAGGGATGATATGAGGCTGAGAACGAGGACAGTCCTCGTCAATCTTTTGCAATCTCGGTGTCATTCAAGCACAACTTTATCTTTGAACCAGCATATCTGTTTCAATGATTTCCATAAGCACATAAATTATAATCTTCAGAGCCTTCAATATTTCTTTTGGTACTTTATTAAGTGTTATTGCAGAGGCCATTTATGAAGTGAATGATTCAACTTTTAATCTTCTGAACATTAAAATGTATTCCACTGAGTTTCCTTTTCCAAGGAATCTGAAATAACAAAAAGAAACGAAGATCATTACATGAAAAAGTGACAAGCGTTTTGCTCTCAGCCTGGCAAGTTGCCTTACTCACTTCAAAGGATGATAAACTAATTGTTTCCAGAGTTTATAAGTAATTAAGCTATTATTTGGGGAATTTATGTAACAGTTTTATTTAGGATAGAATTTTCTAGTCAGAATAGCCAGACAGAGACAAGTCTTCAAAAATACCAAGATTTTAATAATTGAAAATGCGCCCTTATTGTTAACAATGAAAGCTATTTTATTTTTAAAAGCATTGGAAAATGTAAATAAGTATAGTTTTCTTCCAGAGTATGTGATAGGTGGAGGACATTATGTGTAGTTAATGCTGAAAGGAAAATGAACGTGTAATGACTTCCAAAGATTAAGACATCTGTAACTACCAAGTTAGGTTTTTAAAGTTAATTTTAAAAGTCATTCAGCTCGATTCATTTAAATGTGTCAGTTAGGAAAATATATGTTATGTCCTTTTACAATTCCACATAGAAAGTTTAAAATGAAGACTTTAAAAATCTTTTCAAAAATAGTAAATATAGACTTTTTTTCTCTATATTTCAACTCATGTTTGTAATTTAAAAATTAGTTTTCTCCTAAATGAAACAATATTTATTAAAAGAAAAAGTAAAACTTCAAAAGGAAATGATGAATTATTTTTAAAATTTCAAAAAAAAGTATGGTACTTTAACTGACATTTATGTGTGTAAAAATTTACAATTTTTATATATTTTTTCCATCAAGGTGGCATCAACTTGGTTTTCATTTTTAGAAAGAGTCCTTTTCTCTGTCACATGAAGAATTTCAAAACTAATAGGATCTTCATTTTAGAAGAAAACGTCTACAAAGAATAACAAGAAATAAATGCGAAGATCCAAATAAATGAGTACAAAATCTCACATGAAGTAAAATAAATTTTCTGAAAGTTGTTTGCAAAAAAATTAAATTGTGAGCTCTTTCAATATCCACTTTCTTCACTACAAAAAGTGGGAGTGAGATGTAACAATCATTAGAAGGGGTGGACTCTCAGTCTAGCAAATATATATATATATATATATATATGACATATCCATTTGTTTCAAGTAAAATTCCTCTAAAGTAAAAGTCGAGTTTACTGGAAGTTATATACAAAATGTTTCCGTGTGATTCAGGGTTGATGCTGTTCTGTGAAGTCTGTGTAAACTGTGGCAGTTGAGACCTGTCACTGTGTCACAATGTCTGATTCAATATTTGCGTTTTCTTTATTCTAATAGACTAGCATTGCATTATTAAAAACAAAAACAAAAGTACCCTAGTTAGTAATAATGCAATCTCAGTTGTCTAACACCATGCCATGAGTGACCTTAGGGACACCAGGCACTTGGATTCACTTTAGGGCACTTCACGGTTTCACCTGACTTCATTACAGAAAGACAATGGTAACTTTGTTGCAGCTGGCACCTGCAATATGTCACACAACACGCGGGCCACACCTTGCCAAGACAAGCCATGAGAGCCACCGCCAGGAGAGCAGGAAGTCAACTCTAGGCAAATTTTATGATAGGAAATCTGCTGTTATGTCTAAGGAGAAACAAATTATTCTTTTTGCACATCCTCCACAATCTTAAGGAGATGATTAGAAGTCTGTTTTTTGGTTTTCTTGAAGTAAAAATATTGACATGTTAAGGGTGCTGCAATGACTTTAATGGTTAAGAATTTTATGGTACACTGAATTCAAGATGTCCATGATAATATAGTCCAGATAGAGACATACTGTTACACTATACCTATTGTTGTTTAGTCCCTAAGTAGTGATTGACTCTTTTGTGACCGCATGGACTATAGACTGCAGGCTCCTCTGTCCATGGGGTTTCCTAGGCAAGAATACTGGAGTGGGTTGCCATTCCTTCTCCAGGGGCTCTTCCTGACCCAGGGATCAAACTGCATCTCCTGTATTGGCAGGCAGATTCTTTACCACTAAGCCACCAGGAAGCCCTATGCCCAAGTCGAAAAGGCTCCTCTAGTGGTGATGGTGTGTGGTAGAGGTGGTACTCAATCAGTAACCAAATTTACAGGCACTCTGATTAGTTTCCTGACTTACCAGTGACCTGGCTCCTGACTTTATGTCTAGAACATTATGTTATTTATCATAAATGGATCTTTTGCCCAATCTGTAGATGATATTAATTTGTTTCTGCTTTGTAAATCACTTGGCACTGTAAAATGTAGTAGGGAATTGCTTTAAATTATTTTGAATATAATAAGGTCCAGTGGCTCAGAGGTTAAAGCGTCTGCCTGCAGTGTGGGAGACCTGGGTTCGATCCCTGGGTCGGGAAGATCCCCTGGAGAAGGAAATGGCAACCCACTTCAGTATTCTTGCTTAGAGAATCCCATGGATGGAGGAGCCTGGTGGGCTACAGTCCACGGGGTCGCCAAGAGTCGGACACGACTGAGCGACTTAACTTCCTTCTCTCAAAAAACCCCAGACTTTTTCCAGAGGAGTCCTGACTCCTAAGGGAATAGTCCTCTTTTCTCAAAGTTGTGACCATCTCTTAGAATCCTGAGATGCTTTTCTTTGATTTTCCCAGCCTGGCCACCAGATAGGGCTTATTGTTTCAAAGCAGTTGCTAGAGTAATTAATACCTCTATTGATTAAGTTGCTTCAGTGAAATAAAAGGTGACTTTTCCACCCACGACGGGACTATGATCCAGCTGACTGAAAAACAGTATCCTTACTCCAAAGAGAAGAGGGGAGGCCAGATGCCAGTATGCTTTTACCTTTCATGAAAAAAATCCACAGCATGAAAAGAAAAACCATATTTTTACTAATTTTCTCTTAAATTCTGTGTTATTCTATTCTGGGTGTTGCTTTAAATTTTCATATGTTTCTAGCATAATACATGAAATCATTGTTTAGACTGAAAAAGCCCCATGTATGCATGTGTGTGCATGTGTGTGTTTTGAAATCTTGAGCACCTCATGTCCCCTAAGCTGTGAGCAGGACACAGAAGGTGCTGCGATTAACAGGACATTGTCTCTGACGTCAAGAGCTCAGCCAGGGTTGAAGCTGATAAGGAAACCACAATCCCGACCCATCCCACTATACAGTTACCTGGAGGAAGTACAGCCCCTGAGGGCATTTGCGGTGGGCTCGTGACAGGAGGAACAGAGATCAGGAAGTGTTTTTATATCCAAGTTCAGCCTGGAAAACAGAAGCCACTCTGAGTGTTATATATAAGGGAATGAATTTCCTGGAGTGAGTTGATTACAGAGGGGACAAAAGAGGCTTTGACGGCAACCAGAGCTGAGCAGTCTCGGAAGACTTTCCCCAGTTAGACCAAAGGGACAGAGCGGGCAGGGATCAGTCACCTGGTAGAAGATGGAATCCGAGCAGCCTGTCTAGTGGAGCTGGAGCTATGGAGGAGATAAGAAAAGGAGAAGTAGTCTGGAATCTTGCCTTTCACTCTCTCATCCATCACCAGGACCTCCTTTCTGCTAAAACCAGCAGGGAACCAGCTGTCACAGAACCCAGGAAACATCAGATGGCCCTCCTGGAGTATAGAGCAGGACAAGGAGCAGCTTTGATTGTGAACAGTACCAGGAGCAACAGACCTTCTAGGCAGATGTGACCCTTCAGCGGTCTTTTCTTTTTCTAAGTGAAAAGTATCATTGTTAATTTCTCAATGGACTAGTTGAGAATATTAAAGGAGTAGAGGGGTACTCCAGTTAAGGCACTGACTTGGGAGAATACATGGCTTACCTGAAAATGGCCAGTTTGCCAGTGTGGCTGGAGCAGAGAAGCAAGAGGAGATATCATACGACATGAGTTGAAAATTGTAATAGCTAACCAGTCCATCCTAAATGAGATCAGTCCTGGGTGTTCATTGGAAGGACTGATGTTGAAGCTGAAACTCCAATCCTTTGGCCACCTGATGCAAAGAGCTGACTCATTTGAAAAGACCCTGATGCTGGGAAAGATTGAGGGCAGGAGGAGAAGGGGACGACAGAAGATGAGATGGTTGGATGGCCTTACTGACTCAATGGACATGGGCTTGGATGGACTCTGGGAGTTGGTGATGGACAGGGAGGCCTGGCGTGCTGTGGTTCATGGTGTCGCAGAGTTGGACATGACTCAGCTACTGAACTGAACTGAGTGGTGTGAAGGAGGTCACCTTATATCTAATGGTTAATGGTGTAAAGGAGGCCAACTTACTTGCCTCCTGAGAAATCTGTATGCAGGTCAAAAGTAACAGTTAGAACTGGGCATGGAACAACAGACTGGTTTCAAATTGGGAAAAGAGTATGTCAAGGCTGTATATTGTCATCCTGCTTATTTAACTTATATGCAGAGTACATTATGTGAAATGCTGGGCTGGATGAAGCACAAACTGGAATCAAGATTGCCGGGAGAAATATCAATAACCTCAGATATGCAGATGACACCACCCTTATGGCAGAAAACAAAGAAGAACTAAAAAGTCTCTTGATGAAAGTGAAAGAGGAGAGTGAAAAAGCTGGCTTAAAACTCAAACAATCAAAAAATGAAGATCATGACATCCGGTCCCATCACTTCATGGCAAATAGATGGGGAAATAATGGAAACAGTGAGAGACTTTATTTTGGGGGTTCCAAAATCACTCCAGATGGTGACTGAAGCCATGAAATTAAAAGACTCTTGCTCCTTGGAAGAGAAACTGTGACCAACCAAGACAGCATATGAAAAAGCAGAGACTTTACTTTGCCAACAAAGGTCCATATAGTCAAAGCTATGGTTTTTCAAGTAATCATGTTTGAATGTAAGTGTTGGACTATAAAGAAAGCTGAACACCAAAGAATTGATGTTTTGGAACTGTGGTGTTGGAGAAGACTCTTGAGAGTCCCTTGGACTGCAAGGAGATCAAACCAGTCCATCCTCAAGGAAATCAGTCCTGAATATTCACTGGAAGGACTGATCCTGAAGCTGAAACTCCAATACTTTGGCCACCTGATGCAAAGAACTGACTCCTTGGAAGAGACCCTGATGCTGGGAAAGATTGAAGGCAGGAGGGGAAGGGGATAAGAGAGGATGAGATGGATGGCATCACCGACTCAATGGACATGAGTCTGAGTAAGCTCTGGGAGTTGGTGATGGACAGGAAAGCCTGGCATGCTGCAGTTCATTTGGTCATAAAGGGTTGGACACGGCTGAGCGACTAACTGAACTGAATGGTGTGAAATGACCAGTGGCTTCTGTAGCAGCTCAACTTGTTAGCAACTGTTAACCCCCAGAGGCCAGGGTAAAACAGATTATAGGGACGAACACTGCAAAAACAGAGATATAGGTCTCCATACAGGTGCACTGGAGCCCATTGGCCCATAGCATTTCTACAAAGAAACACAGGCAGTCTTCTTGACTACCTTAATTTATACTGCTATTCAAGTTAGCCACAAAGCCAGTGTCATTTTCATGAACAAATTAGAAATTGTTCACTAATCCCAAGGAGCCATTCCTGTAGCCAGTTTTGTGTTCAGAGGGCTAAAACAAAGATTTTCTCTACTCCTACAGAATAATTTGATCTGTGACCTCACAGATTTCAAGCTCATGAATGATAGCCTGAAGGAGATGGGGCTAGAACTAGGGAGCTAAGAAACCATCAAGGAGGCTGTTGTGATAACAGTGAAGTCCAGGAGTAAGAGTGATGGATAAGATAAGATATTTAGGAGATAGGAGGCTAGTATGGATATGCAGGTGGAGGATAAAGAGAAGTTGAAAACAAGGGAATGGTTTCTGGTTTAGAAAGTTGGGCAGATTGTGGTTCCATTTACTGTGGCAGTAACTTTAGAAGAGGGAGCATGTTGAAAAGAAGGATGATAGCCTGGTTTTAGACACTTTGAGTTTAAGAAACTGGTGGGTTATCAAGATAAGATGTTCATTAGGAAGATGAAGACATTGCATTTTAGTAGACAGGTGTGGGCTGGAGATAAAAATTTGGGAGGAACCATTAAAGTAGATAAAATCATTCTGGATCTCTTTCAAGAAGTTTATCATGAAGGAAAGGCTAGGTGTAGGGCTGTCAATAAGGGGGAACATAATGGGGGAAGGATATCTGATTTTGAAGATGGGGATATTGGCATAATTGGGCATATTGGCATAATGAAGGGAAAGAGGAGGGAATGTTGAAATTGGAGCAGAGAGTTGTTAAATATTGGGGACATCTGTCAACAGGGTGGGAGATTGGGCTCTGAATCAGCAGTAGGATATGCCAGCTCCTAAGACTGAAGGCAAGGGAAGGCTACAGATACATGCCCATGTATATGTAGAGGGTGGTGCCCACGTACATGTAGAGGGTGGTGGAGGAAAAACTTGGGGCAGTTCACAGCTGGTAACATTAATTTTCTTTTTTGAATATGGAGTAGTCACTTGATGATGAGTGAGGGATTAGGAGGGTAACCAGGTTTTTGCACTGAAAGTTCCACTCCTGGCCCCAGGGAACCCTCTTAGTCCTGGACACACCAGGAAGATTGGTCACCCTAAGGGTAGCAGAAAGGGAAAGACTTGAGAAGGTTAAATATTAATATAACAATGGAAAATGGGAGAGGGAGCTGACGAGAAATGCAAAGCTCACTGGCCAGTGTCAAGACCATAAATAGAATTGGAGACCCAAGGGCAGGGTTTTGTGCATAGCTGTGGGATTTTCTTCAGCAAAGCTTACACATTTTGAGTTGTTTTATCTCAGGAAGGAGTGTGTTAACTCATCCTTGTGTGTGCGGAGGACTTTTTGCAACACAGAGTCTGCAGTGTCAGAGGTCTCATTCTGAGGGCAGGAAAACAGTGAAACTGAATGTCAATGTCACCAGAGATAAAGTCACCTGTTAGATGGAAGATTTTGCTGTCAGTGGTGTATGGCATTACTCTTTCTTCATCATTGATGTAACTGTGTTATGTTTACATAATTGACAACTGGTGGAGTTACAACATTCCATAATATCTTGAGGCACCTGTGAGATATCATCACGACTTCATAATATATCTTCTCTCTAGAAGAGTGACTCAGAGACTGTAATCTTTAAGCAGTATCTTGAGGTAAGAAGCAGGGGGCTAAATGTCCTCACCTGGCATGTCTAGTTGCAGGCTCTCTCCACATGCCCTACAAAAGACATGCCATGGGAATGTTTTGCCTTTGTCATTGACTAGATCGTATACTTTTCTATCTGGTAGTATTTTCACCTTTGCTGGTTATAGAAGCAAACAGAAAGGTAGCCATGTGGTTGTCTAGCTGGTAACAGGGCAAATGTGGCAATCAACTCCGATCAGTTCAGTTCAGTAGCTCAGTCATGTGATGCCATCCAACCATCTCATCCTCTGTTGTCCCCTTTTCCTCATGCCTTCAATCTTTCCCAGCATCAGGGTCTTTTCCAATGAGTCAGTTCTTCACATCAGGTGGTCAAAATAGGAGCTTTAGCTTCACCATCAGTCCTTCCAATGAATATTCAGGACTGATTTCCTTGAGGATGGACTGGTTTGATCTCCTTGCAGTTCTGGTTTGAACTCCAATAAGTTGATTCAAATATATATCTGGAATACTGCTTTTTCTTTTTCAGAAAAATGAAATTGGATAGCTTTCAAATAGGTAAAGAGATGTTTTCTCTACATTTTGTTCTATAATTAGAACAAGCCAGTACCTCTAAACTTATAGTGGGGGGCAGAAATAGGATATAAGGGGAACCCTGCCAACATGAGTTTGGTGAAAACTGAAACTCAGCTTGGCTTGGGGAAGGTTTACACATACCATCTGAAGTTGGTTTCGGCTTCGCTCAGAGACTCTCCATCAGTGGGCTGAGGATTCAGGCAATAGGAACTTTATGGGCTAGATCATGGACAGAGGAGCCTGGCGGGCTACAGTCCATGCAGTTGCAATGAGTCAGCCACGATTAAGCACACATGCACAGATTATGTCCATCCCTGCAAAATCCATATGTTAGAGTCCTAACGAGAGGTTACTTAGTACCTCAAAAAGTGACTGTATTTAGAGATAGGGACTTAAAATGGGTAATTAAAGTTAAATGAGGCCATATGGATGGACCTCAACCTGGTGTAACTGGTGCCTTAAAAATAAGAATTCTTTGACACAGAAAGAGACATGAGGGATGCACAGTTCAGTTCAGTTCAGTCACTCAATCGTGTTCAACTCTTTGTGACCCCGTAGATTGCAGCATTCCAGGCTTCCCTGTCCATCACCAACTCCCAGAGCTTACTCAGACTCATGTCCATTGAGTCGGTGATGCCATCCAACCATCTCATCCTCTCTTATCCCCTTCCCCTCCTGCCTTCAATCTTTCCCAGCATCAGGGTCTCTTCCAAGGAGTCAGTTCTTTGCATCAGGTGGCCAAAGTATTGGAGTTTCAGCTTCAGGATCAGTCCTTCCAGTGAATATTCAGGACTGATTTCCTTGAGGATGGACTGGTTTGATCTCCTTGCAGTCCAAGGGACTCTCAAGAGTCTTCTCCAATACCACAGTTCCAATACATCAATTCTTTGGTGTTCAGCTTTCTTTATAGTCCAACTCTCACATCCAAACCTGACTACTGGAAAAGTTATAGCTTTGACTATATGGACCTTTGTTGGCAAAGTAATGTCTCTGCTTTTCAATATGCTGTCTAGGTTGGTCATAGCTTTTCTTCCAAGGAGCAAGTGTCTTGTGTCTTTTAATTTCATGGCTTCAGTCACCATCTGGAGTGATTTTGGAGTCCCCAAAACAAAGTCTCTCACTGTTTCCATTATTTCCCCATCTATTTGCCATGAAGTGATGGGACCAGATGCCATGATCTTAGTTTTCTGAATTTTGAGTTTTAAGCCAACTTTTTCACTCTCCTCTTTCACTTTCATCAAGAGGCTTTTTAGTTCTTCTTTGTTTTTTGCCATAAGGGTGGTGTTATCTGCATACCTGAGGTTATTGATATTTCTCCCAGCAATTTTGATTCCAGCTCATACACACTGAGAAAAAAAACAATGTGAAGACAGAGAGAAGGCAGCCATCTGCAAGCCAAGGTGAGAGGCCTCAGAAGAAACCAAACCCACCAATAGTTTGATTTTGAACTGCAAGACATCAGGACTGAACAAATAAGTTTCTGTTGTCCTCATCCCCCCCTCCACCTGTCTTGTGTTACGGCAGCCCTAGCTAATACAGGGAGATGTAGAGTTTGGGTTCCCAGGTGGCGCAGTGATAAAGAATTCACCTGCCAATGCAGGAGACACAAGAGATACAGGTTTGATCCCTGGTTTGGAAAGATCCCCTGGAGAAGGAAATTGCAACCCACTCCAGTATTTGTCCTGGAAAATTCCATGGACAGAGGAGCCTGGCAGGCTACAGTCTATGGGGTCACAAAGAGTAGGACATGACTGAGCAACTGAACATATGTATGTACATAGAGTTTGAATTCCTTTACCATCTGAGAAATAGTAACCACATCAGTGGATCATTCTTAATGTAAAAATGAACCCAGGATATGTCTGCTAAGAAAACTGAATCTATCTCCACTTTATTTATGTATTAAATACTTTTGTAGTGCTTCCCATGCGAGGCGATAGCACCACTCTTGTCCACTCCTAGACTTTGCTGAACTTCTTTACCTCCTAGTGTGTCCAGATCTGCATAAACTATATTGGAGTCATTTTTAAAATACAGTATGTTTCAAGTGACAATGCCACATTTTTTTATGAAGTTTGGTTATGGAGTTTACAGGCAGTGTTTTCATTTTGTTTAGTAGGAATTAAACCTGCATCTGAGCACAAAGGTGGAGTCAATGATTTTACTCCTTTTATTAACTGTGAAATTTAGGCCAGTCATCCTATCTGGTTAATTCTCTTTAGTATTTCGAATATCTCAGGTTGATTCTAATGTTTGGCACTTTTAATTAAAAATGATTTTCTCAAATCCTCCTAGGCACGTGATGTTGACAGGAGAATCTCCATGGCATCAAGTTGTGTGTTTCTGTGAATAATATGTTGATATCAGATTCTACTGAAAGTGTTGCAGAAGACCAAAAACAGATCTGACATTGTCTTGTGAACCTATTTGTAGCTGTTGACTTAGAATAATCTGTGCTGATTTGTAAAGTCTGCTTTAGAGAAACCGTGACAGGTGAGGTACTGAAGCTGCTGTCAACAGCAGGATGTTCATTAAATGTTTTCCTCCCATGAATTTTCCTGGTCATTGTTCTCAGGAATAATATGGGTAATTGGGAACTGGGAAATTTTACGAGAACGAATCCTAGTATCCTCATTTCCTTATTGTATGACTTTGGTGACATCAATCATAGTGAGCACGTTTATTCACCTGTAAAATAGGGATGAATTCTGTCTTCTAAGCTTACCTTACAGGTGTTTGTGGGAATTAAATTAAATGATGAATGTCTCTGTGGTGCTTTTTATTTCTATTTATTTATTTTTGTATGGTGGAACTTATTCAAACATGCCATATACATTTAAATCTCATCATTATTACTGCATTCGCTACTAAATGGATTAACTTCATGACCCATTTGTTTTCTCACATTTTAAACGAAGTAGCACCTGGGCTCCTTGCAGGGATAAAAGTCATAGTAAACGAGGATCTCTTGTTTGATCTGGGTTCCCAGAAGGACTTAGTGTTCCATCATATTTTAGGGAGCTGAAGCTTGGTGTTGATTTTAATTTTAAATCTTACATTAGGTAGTGCTTTTTTCCTACTTTCCCCCCAAGATTTACATTTTTATAGCCAGTTTTACTCTTTTACAAGATCTAGATGCTGCCTCAGATGGATATCTTCAGAACCTCATGTCAAGTTCATGCAGTATATGAGAATGTGTCGTCTCATAGGGTGGGAGGAATAGCTCCTTCCCTCTGGCTGCCTTTCTGAAAGCATGTCCAGTTTCTAGGGTTTCTGATTCCAGCTGTACTGTGGAACATGTTTTCTGAATAGAAGAACTGATGAACAGAAACCTCTATCACTCTGTATTAGCAAAGTGCATTAAGGCAACCCAAGCAGGTAGCTTTTCTTTCCTGTATTGAAATATCGGTGAATGTACAATAATTCTCATATAGTTCCAATAAAATGCTGCTTTTCCATGCAAATTATAATCTGGAGGTTGGGCCACACCATCCAGAGTGTTCACCATGATTATCAGGAATGTGGGTGAACTGGAATGCGGTGTGGGGGAGCGTATTGGATTATCATTGTTGTTGCTGGAGTTGAAGGGTGGGCATCAGCTTGGGGTGGGGGGCTTAAAAGGTGAAAGCGTTTTTATTATGGAAAAGCTCCAAATATACACAGAAGTAGAGAGACTGGGATAACAGATCCCCATACATCCCTCAGCCAAATTCATGAACTGGGATGATCGACATTATGTTCCTTTTGCTTTGTCTGTTTCCCTCCTTTTCTCACTCTCTCTCTTTTATTCCAGAATATGGTAAATCACTCTAAATATCAATTCTTCTCACTTTCAAATACTTCAGATGTATTTTTAACTAATAATGTCTTTGTCCTGCTGCAGTTTTAAATTTAAAAATTAAAAACTTTTCAATTTGATATATTTTAAACTTAGAGGAAAGTTGCAAGAATAATACAAATAACTTGTGTAATGCTACAACCCTTTACCCAGATATCACTACCTGTATACATTTTGATTTTTGCTGTATCATTCTTTCTTTCACATGTAACTTTTTCCTAAGCCCTTTGAGATTGGTGACATGCTCTTTTACTACTAAATATTTTAGTGAGTGTATTCTAAGAAAAAGAACATTTTCATACATAAGTACTGATAAATTATTAAAATCAGGAAATTGAATATTGATGCAATAATGTTATCTAATACACAGTCCATATTCAAATTTTATCAATTGCTGAAACAGTGTCCTTTATAAGTATATTTTCCTGACTTAGAATCTCATCTAGGATCATACATGACATTTTACTTGTCATCTTTCTTTAGTGGCCTTAAATCTGGAATAAACAGTTTCTCAGTCTTTCTTGGGCTTTCCTGGTGGCTCAGCATTCGCAAAGGATCTGCCTGGAGTGCAGGAGATTCTGAAGACTCAGGTTTGATCCTTGGGTCAGGAAGATCCCCTGGAAAAAGAAATGGCAACCCACTCCAGTATTCTTGACTGGAAAATCCCATAGACAAAGGAGTCTGGTGGGTTGCAGTCTATGGGGTTGCAAGGAGTTGGACACAACTGAGCAATTAAGTACACGCGCGTGCCCACACCCACACCCACAATCTTTCTTGGTCTTTCTTGACCTTGACCCTTTTGAAGAGTTGTTGTTGTTCAGTCACAGGAGTCATGATTCTTTGTGACCCCATGGACTGCAGAATGCCAGGCTTCCTTGTCCTTCACCATCTCCTGGAGTTTGCTCAGGTTCATGTCCATTGAGGCAGTTGACCATCTCTATCTAACCATCTCATCCTCTGCCACTCCTTTCTCCTTTTGCTTTCAATCTTTCCCAGAATCAGGGTCTTTTTCCAGGGAATTGGCTCTTCGCAAAAGGTGGCCAAAGTATTGGAGCTTCAGCTTCAGCATCAGTCCTTCCAATGAATATTCAGGGTTGATTTCTTTTGGGATTGAATAGTTTGATCTCCTTGCAGTCCAAGGGATTATCAAGAGTCTTCTCCAACACCACAATTTAAAGGCATCAATTCTTTAGCACTTAGCCTTCTTTATAGTCCAACTGTCACATCCATACATGACGACTAGAAAAATCATAGCTTTGACTATATGGACCTTTGTTGGCAAAGTGATGTCTCTGCTTTTTAATGTGCTGTCTAGGTTTGTCATAGCTTTTCTACCAAGGAGCAAGCATCTTTTAATTTCAGGCAGTCACCATCCACAGTGATTTTGGAGCCCAAGAAAATAAAATCTATCACTGCTTCCACTTTTTTTTTCCATCCATTTTCCATGAAGTGATGGGACCAGATGCCATGATCTTTGTTTTTTGAATGCTGAGTTTTAAGCCAGCTTTTTCATTCTCCTCTTTCATCCTCATTAAGAGGCTCTTTAGTTTCTCTTAACTTTCTGCCATTAAAGTGGTATCATTTGTATATCTGAGATTGTTGATATTTCTCCCAGAAACCTTGATTCTAGCTCGTGATTCATCCAGCCCAGCATTTCTTATGATGTCCTCTGTATATAAGTTAAATAAACACTGTGATAACATACAGCATTGTCATACTCCTTTCCCAATTTTAAGAGAGAGAGAGAGAGAGAAAGAGAGAGAGAAAGTCGCTCAGTCATGTCCAACTCCTTGCAGTCCCATGGATTGTAGCCTACCAGGCTCCCCCGTCCCTGGGATTTTCCAGTGGAGTGGGTTGCCATTTCCTTTTCCCAATTTTAAATCAGTCAGTTATTCCATGTAAGATTCAAACTGTTGCTTCTTTTGAAGAGTACAGACTGGTGATTTCATGCAACTTGCCTCACTTGAGGTTTACATGATGTTTCCTTACAGCTGGATTCAGGTTATGCATGTTTGGCAAGTCAGTCAGTTCAGTTGCTCAGTTGTGTCTGACTCTTTGTGACCCCCTGGACTGCAGTATTTCTCCCAGCAATCTTGATTCCAGTTTGTGCTTCATCCAGCCCAGTGTTTCTCATGATGTACATTGCATATAATTTAAATAAGCAGGGTGACAATATACAGCCTTGACGGACTCCTTTCCTGATTTGGAACCAGCCTGTTGTTCCATGTCCAGTTCTAAGTGTTGCTTCCTGACCTGCATATAGAGTTCTCAGGAGGCATGTTAGCTGGTCTGGTATTCTCATCTCTTTAAGAGTTTTCCACAGTTTGTTGTGAGCCATACAGTCAAAGGTTTTGGTATAGTCAATCAAGCAGAAGTAGATGTTTTTCTGGAACTCTCTTGCTTTTTCGATGATCCAGAGGATGTTGGCAATTTGATCTCTGGTTCCTGTGCTTTTTCTAAATCCAGCTTGAACATCTGGAAGTTAATGGTTCACATACTGTTGAAGCCTGGCTTGGAGAATTTTGAGCACTACTTTACTAGCGTGTGAGATGAATGCCATTGTGCGGTAGTTTGAGCATTGTTTGGCAAGAGCACCGCAGAAGAGCTGAGGTGCCCTCAGTCCACGGAACCAGTTGGCAAATGATATCTGTTTGTTCCAGGGTTAGTGACATTAACTTCAGTTGATTCGGGTGTTGTCTGCTAAGTGAGAGATGGTTTGAGACTATTGTTTACCTATCTTCTTTCTCAAGACTTTATTGAGTGGTTTTCACATCCATGGGTGGTCTTCTACCTCCATCATTTTAATATATTTATCAGTAGACATTCTATTGTAAGACAAAGCTTTCTCCTTTTTCTCTTTTATATATTTACTTATTTCTATCCATATGGACTAGCAGATTCTTGTTTTAGCTCATGGGTTCTGCTTCATCACTACATTATTTATTTTGATGCTATGATTTCTCACATATGGTCAGTGGGACCCACACTCACTGTGTCCTGTCTTTTTGATGGATCCTAAAGGAAGCTTAGGGCTTCTCCAGTGGCTCAGACGTAATGAATCTGCCTGCAATGCAGGAGCAACAGGAGATTCAGGCTCGATCCGTGGGTCAGGAAGATCCCCTGGAGAGGGCAGAGCAACCCACTCCAGTATTCTTGCCTGGAGAGTTCCATGGTCAGAGAAGCCTGGTGGGTTAGGATCCATAGGGTCATGAAGAGTTGGACATGACTGAAGCGGCTTAGGATGCAGGCATGAAAAGCAAGGTTAACTTGTTATCTTCCATGTTGAAGTGGAGACTGGGGTTGGCAATCTTGTTCCTTTGTACAGTAGTAACCACAGGAACGACAGACTTTCCATCCAGATCTTCCAGGTTTCAAGCACAATCCCTGCAGGGAGCTGGTGTGGTCAGTTTTAGTGATGTAAGGGCACTCGGAAAAAAGTGTGTCATTAGTCTCTTATTTGGGGCCCTGATAGTGGCTTTCATAGAAGGTGTTCCCTACTAAAAAGTCAAGCAATGAGTTTCCTAATTTCTGGCTTCTGTCTAAAACAGGTTTCTTGAGTCAGTTAATTGAACATAAATTGCTACTGACCTTGGAGGGATTAACTTGCATTGTGGGGTCATCTCAGCTATATACCTATTTGGGTGCTATCTGGCTGTCTGAGCTTTTATATACTTTTCAGCTAAGTTAGAGAGGAAAATGTACTGCTCAGGGATATTACAGGAATTTTTGACCTTCTTCAGTCAGGTTGAGGTCAAGGAATTAATGTAGAGAATTACCAGAAGATCTATAAATACACATGTTTCTTATGTGAGAGGTATCATTTAAAAAGTAGTGTTTTACTTAACTGTTTCAGATCCATGTGTAATGTTTGAATGGCATAAAGGAAATTTTATTGGGGGGCAAAATAAAAATAACATTAAAATGAAAATTTTAAAAGCTACAGCAGCAGTAGGTTTCCTAAAGTTCTGTAGTGATTGAGCCTTTTTGATATTAGAAATAAATTAGATGATAGACTCTATATTTAAAAGAAGACTTACTCATGTCAGAGGCTGAACACATAAAGCAATTATACTCCAAATAAAAATTAAATAGTTTCACACACAAAAATTCAAAACTTTATGATATAATGCCTAGTATAGAGGAGGCCCCCAATAAATGTGTTTTCATTTCTGTCCCAATCCTGCTTCTAATAACATAACAGCCACCTTCAAGCACTCATTGCCTACCATGTTCCAGGTCGACCTCAGTGTTTTATGTGCACCACTCATCAGAGAGGAGTTATTATTTCCAATTTACAGATGAGAAAACTGAGACTTCGAGAGGTTAGGGGCTCTTGGCCAAGTGTTGATGCTAAGGTTTCAAGTTTGATGCTAGAGTTCAAGGTCTTAATCATTATGCTTTTATGTCTCTCATAACTATGACTCTCTGAGACCATGTGCTCTTTGTAAAGTTGGAGTAATAACTCATGGGTTTACACAATATTATTAAGTGCATATAGTTGAGTGTCCTAAGTTCTGGGAAGGGAGAATTAACCTGGGCTAGAAACAGAAATAAGAGTGCAGAGGTTAAGGAAAGGTGAGAGATACTTACTAGACATATAAGGTGAACAATACTGTCTCTGAAACACTGGGTTGCTTATCTTGTTCTAAATCAGAGGTTAAAAACATGCATGATCATAGTTTTAATTGTTACTATTTACTGAACATATGTGATTTGTGGAATTCCCACTTTAATGTTACAGCAACCCTTTGAGGCATGTTTATTCACTTTAGAAGACAAGAAACCAGGGATCAGAGCAGACAAGGGGTAATGCAGACTCCCCATTCCAAACCAGTCTGTGTGGGTCAAAGCTTTGAGTTCATTATTCCTCTCGATTGTGCTTAGCATAGACACCAACAAATTCCCTGGGTGCTGCCACTGCCATGGTCTAATTCTCACCCCTAGAACATCAATTCTTTGGCACTCAGCTTTCTTTATAGTCCAACTCTCACATCCAAACATGACTACTGCAAAAACCATAGCTTGTTGGCAAAGTAATGTCTCTGCTTTCTAATATACTGTCTAGGTTGGTCATAACTTTTCTTCCAAAGAGCAAGTGTCTTTTAATTTCATGGCTGCGGTCACCATCTGCAGTGATTTTGGAGCCCCCAAAATAAAGTCTCACTGTTTCCATTGTTTCCCCAGCTATTTGCCATGAAGTGATGGAACCAGATGCCATGATCTTAGTTTTCTGAATGTTGAGTTTTAACCCAACTTTTTTACTCTCCTCTTTCACTTTCATCAAAAAGCTCTTTAGTTCTTCTTTGCTTTCTGCCATAAGGGTGGTGTCATCTTCTTATCTGAGGTTATTGATATTTCTCCCAGCAATCTTGATTCCATTTTGTGCTTCATCCAGCCCAGTGTTTCTCATGATGTACCTTGCATATAATTTAAATAAGCAGGGTGACAATATACAGCCTTGACGGACTCCTTTCCCGATTTGGAACCAGCCTGTTGTTCCATGTCCAGTTCTAAGTGTTGCTTCCTGACCTGCATACAGAGTTCTCAGGAGGCATGTTAGCTGGTCTGGTATTCCCATCTCTTTAAGAGTTTTCCACAGTTTGTTGTGAGTCACACAGTCAAAGGTTTTGGTATAGTCAATAAAGCAGAAGTAGATGCTTTTCTGGAACTCTCTTGCTTTTTTGATGATCCAGAGGATGTTGGCAATTTGATCTCTGGTTCCTGTGCTTTTTCTAAATCCAGCTTGAACATCTGGAAGTTAATGGTTCACATACTGTTGAAGCCTGGCTTGGAGAATTTTGAGCACTACTTTACTAGCGTGTGAGATGAATGCCATTGTGCGGTAGTTTGAGCATTGTTTGGCAAGAGCACCGCAGAAGAGCTGAGGTGCCCTCAGTCCACGGAACCAGTTGGCAAATGGTATCTGTTTGTTCCAGGGTTAGTGACATTAACTTTGTTCAGTTGATTCGGGTGTTGTCTGCTAAGTGAGAGACGGTTTGAGATTATTGTTTCCCTATCTTCTTTATCAAGACTTTTATTCAGTGGTTTTCACATCCATGGGTGGTCTTCTACCTCCATCATTTTAATATATTTATTAGTAGAGATTCTATTGTAAGACAAAGCTTTTTCCTTTTTCTCTTTTACTTATTTATTACTTATTTCTATCCATATGGACTAGCAGATTCTTGTTTTAGCTCATGGGTTCTGCTTCATCACTACATTATTTATTTTGATGCTATGATTTCTCACATATGGTCAGTGGGACCCACACTCACTGTGTCCTGTCTTTTTGATGGATCCTAAAGGAAGCTTAGGGCTTCTCCAGTGGCTCAGAAGTAACGAATCTGCCTGCAATGCAGGAGCAACAGGAGATTCAGGCTCGATCCGTGGGTCAGGAAGATCCCCTGGAGAGGGCAGAGCAACCCACTCCAGTATTCTTGCCTGGAGAGTTCCATGGTCAGAGAAGCCTGGTGGGTTAGGATCCATAGGGTCATGAAGAGTTGGACATGACTGAAGTGGCTTAGAATGCAGGCATGAAAAGCAAGCTTTAGAATGTTGTGTTGGTTTCTGGTGTACAACAAAGTGAATTAGCTACATGTATACATATACCCCCTCCCTCTTTGAACTTCCCTCCCACCCAGCCCCCATTCCACCCCTCCATGTTATCACAGAGTTTCGAGCTGAACTCCCTATGCTTGATATATCATAAGGTTTTCTATGGCTTTTATTCCTTGCATTGATCCTACAAGTTGTGAACCTTTCTTTACAGGTGAGGAAACCAATGCTTGGAGTGACAAAAGAACTCTAGAAAAACAGAGAACAAATCAATGACAGTGGCAGGTCTGTATTCGGTGCCAGGTCTGTATTTCCAAAGGTCATACTCTTTCCACTCACTCACTAGAACGTAGCTGGCCTGCCAATTTCCAACTCAACCTCTTGCAACACCAAAGAGAGAGAGAAACATTTAGAACACAGGCTATTAAACTGATCCTTTTGTTTTTCTGTTATTCCTACTTTGTTAGAGCAGCAATTGGGAGGGGAAAGCCAAAGTTCTAGCAACTATCTGGGACTATGAAGCAACCTTGGCGATAGAAACCACCTGGGAGGATCTTAGAGCAAACGATAGAAGCCTGGGTTTTTGATGACAGCTTGCAGTCCCTTTACTAGCCCTAAGCCGCTCACTTCTATTTTTACATGAGAAGGAAACTTTTACCCTTTTCCTCTCTTCCTCCTTCCCGCCCTTCTTTCTTTCCTTGCTTCCTTCCTCTCCTGTTTCCTCCTTTCCTTTGTTTTTGTTTGTTATTGTTATTTTGAGTTTTTCTATCATATGAAAAAAAGAAATTCTAATTACAGTTTCCAAAATTATGCTTTGCTTCCTCTGGGCACATGTAAATGTCTGGGAAAGCCTGCAAAGCTCTGGTTGGGTGTGATTTAACTGACAAATTAATAAGGTTTCATGGAAACACTCACAGTTGAATATTTTGGGCCTTTATATCCTTTGACATCCTTTTGAGCTAAAGCACCTTTAGCAGTTAAAATACATTAACACAGTGTTTCCCCCGTCTCACTGTTTAATTCAAAGAAGGATGCATTTGGAAGAAATTAGGGTCTTGCTCCACTAAGGCTAGTCCTATTGAGTCCATTAGAGACTGAGTAACATTTGTGATCATGCTACATGATTTGGAATGGGTATGGCGCTTTTGTGATAAAAATTATGACATCAAACAAAACTCAAAATTTACTCCAGGTGGGATTTCCCCACCCCACTCCCTATTTTAATTTTAACATCAAGCACAAAAGTAACACTACACATTTCTGCTCTCCTGATATGCTGAACTTTGGGCAAAGAGGAAGATGAATTAAGAAGACATAGTTTTGTACTTGAGTACTACCCAGATTGGTGGAAATGAATTTTCCACTTAAATTCAGTTCATTTCAAAGCAGCCAAATATCATGGTCTCCTGGTTACTATATTTTAAGTCATTTTTAATTTAGCAAAAGATACTGTTTTGGTGAAAATATTTTATGTATCTCCTTTGTTGACGGAAAGAGTTAAAAATAGATAAAACCATCCCAAATCCTGAACTTCCCAAAAGTCTTATAGAGAAAAATATGGAGAGAATATTTAGAGACTCTGGTAAAACAAGTGGAAATTTGAACAATCATCTTAATAATTTACCCCAAAATGATTGAAAATGTTTATTCTGTCCTTAAATCTTGTTTGTCTGGCCCTATCACAGATAAGATTGACCTGAATTTTCTAGACAAGAACCTTAAAGCTTCCCTTAACTTTGTGAGAACTTTAAGTACCAAGTCGTCACTATGGGTAGCTATTTGTTGAAAAGACACCATCGCACGGCATTGCATTATTTTTGGAGTTACAAATTTGTTCCTCTGGGACTTAAAAGGAGATTATAATGGACTCATAAGATCATACAATTTCAACATTTGCAACGAACTTAGATATGACCTCCTTCAATCTTCTACCCCTTCCAATCATTTTAAAGATAAGGAAACTGAGACCCAGAGATTTTTTTCAAAGTTTCACAGTTTGTACATAAATCCACTGTTAAAGTCATGATGTCTCACACTTTTTGTTTATTTTCTAAAATGGCCCAGTGGAGGAAAAGAAGCTTTTGCCCATCAGTTTGAATTTGGTCCTAATTATATTTGGTATCATGATTTTCTCCCATAAAATCTTATGGAATAAGAGAATTATAACATCAAAACCTTCTAAGAATGAATTCACTTAATCTTGTTTAAAGTTATTGATACTATATACTTACCAGAGACATGGGTAAGTGAGAGGACTTTATCATAAGTGATAGCAACACCTTAAGCCATGTAGAAAAACAAAAATAGCAAACTGCATATTGATTCTAAAGCAAATCAAGTGAAGTGTCTTCTATGGACATATAGTCAGGTCATAAACTCAAGAAAATAATGTATGTTCCCTCCTGTTTTCAACAGGACTAGGAAATCTCCTTTAAACTTTGCATGTAATATGGAAATATGGTTTCTGAAGTAACCATTACAACATTTTTTCGTGAGTGTTTATTAAGAAGTCCCAAATGTTTGTTTTTTTAAAAAAAATAGCTGACATATCTATAGGTTTAAATCTTTTATTTGTTACTGATTAACTTAACTGCTCTGCCTGACAAAACTTCATAATAAATAAGCTAACCTGTGAGTGCTTCACAATCAAACTAACTTTGCTTAAAAGACGACCACTAAAACATGATTTACGTGCTAATGAATTTTGCAATCAGCATGTGGTGGTGTACAAGTTCCAACATGAATCTAAAATGTACAAATCCGAAGACACTGAAGTTATTAAAAATCACACCACAATGCAACTACTTTTAATTAAGAAGAAATATATCACATTCATATTTAGCAGGGACATTATGGCAGAGTTACTTTTTGAACATATCCTAACACAACATAGCTATTGTTGCTTTGAAAGTTAATGATTCGTTTTTGAGATCAAATTACTTGCTACTGCTGCTGCTGCTAAGTCGCTTCAGTCGTGTCTGGCTCTGTGTGACCCCATGAATTGCAGCACGCCAGGCCTCCCTGTCTGTCACCAACTCCCGGAGATTACCCAAACTCATGTTCATCGAGTCGGTGATGCCATCCAGCCATCTCATCCTCTGTCATCCCTTTCTCCTCCTGCCCCCAATCCCTCCCAGCATCAAGGTCTTTTCCAATGAGTCAACTCTTCGCATGAGGTGGCCAAAGTATTGGAGTTTCAGCTTCAGCATCAGTCCTTCCAATGAACATCCAGGACTGATCTCCTTTAGATGGACTGGTTGGATGTAAATTTTTTTACAAGGTGATTGATGATGGTGTGTCAGTAAAAAAAGTTGCTTGTAGATATATTTTTTTTTCTCCAATTGGACCAAATTCTTCTTAGAAAACCTGTATAAATCACTGGCTTTTCTGCCTCTGTTTCAATTAATTAAACTGCTGACAGTGAAATTGTTAACAAAGTAGCTTTAATATAAAAAATGATTTCCAGATCTTTGTATGTGAAACTTAAAAAAAAATCTTGAAGAACTTAAGTTTTAAACATCTGCATGGACAGATGTCAGAATGCAGAGTGTTGCACTATTATGCTGTGTAAGTATCTGACACTGTGTTATTACTCTTTAGTTAAATATTCACAGTGAGATTTTATGATCTTTTTAAAAGAAAACTTCCACAAGAGAATAACCTCATCTTGCACAACATAATAAGCACTTTAAATGAATGAATCCCAGAGTAAACAATGAAAAATAATTTTCTGTGCTAGTTTTGACACCTTATTTCAGTTACCTAGGATTTTCTATTGATATTTTAAAAATCATTCAATGGCATGCAGTGGTTGTGATTTTATTAAAAATTATAGTATTCATTTTGAATATTTCTCTGGAAAGAGAATTTTCAGTGAAAATCTTATATGTAAATGGTGGAGAAATTACATCTGGGGGAAAAGTATGGTCCTGTTGAATCCTACTGGTTGTGGAATATATTATAGTACAACGAGCAATATTTTTTAAGACATAAAAGACGAAAACTATCATAATATTATAAATGCAGCAGTAATTTAGTAAGTAGGACATTATTTTTAAAGGAATACTGAGATCCAGACCCTGAGATGCTGGGATGTTGTTTCATTCTCTGTTCTCCTCTACTCCACATCCTGCAACTTAGATGCAGTTAGTGTGCTTGATGAATATATTCACATTAGAATTATAACTGCCTAAAAAAAAAAAAACCACTTTTTAATGGTTTTAAAGTGATTAATGAAGAAAAAACCTCTCTTATCTCCTTAGAATTTACTAGCCTCCTCTGCACTAAATACATCACAGAAACAACCACAGTTTCCTTATATGCTGGGAAAAATTCTTTAACAAAACACTGTAATTCTGTGTCAAAGAGACTAACAATAGCATGAGCATCTCACTGTTTACTTAATGAGATGTGAATGGAAGTGTGAAGGTGAAAAGACAGATTCTAGGTTAGAGGATGTTAAGGTGAGGCTGCTTTTTAGCACAAGGAAAAAACCCTTGGAAACACCATGTCTGAAAATAATAGAAGTTTTTCCTTCCTTCCTTCTTTTCTTTCTTTACTTGAGGAATCCTCCCTATTTGTCTTAAAAATTCTAATGTGGATTAATCTGCTCTCAAAACCATCATAGTGATGTTTATAAACTGAAGTGGCTTGGCTTTGGAAAACATTAGCTTATATTTTCACTTTCTTTGTAGCAAATGTTTAGTGATACCCTGGTCTGCAGGTCACATGGCATAGTCTATCTACTATCAATATCACCACCATTGTTTTCATCATTAAAGGAAACTGAAGGAAATTGGTGATGAGTTGTCAAGAAATCTTAGGGACAACCACCTGTCATTGCCCCATTTGTCCTTGTAAATCCTTTGTAAATTCATGAAGGTCAAATGAGATTATGTCTAGGAACCCACTGTAAACTGTAAAGCACAAAGATGAGAGCTGATGATACCAGTGAGGATTAGTGTGTTGCTAGACAATATTATTCATTTTTAGACCGGAACTCTGGTAGTAGCCTTACATTTTCTGATGATTATACAGTCTTGAGTAACATAATTTATACTGATATAAACTATATTTAGCCATCCACCGGGATTCTAAAGCATTTGCTTATGATTCCTTTTCACTATTGTCTAGAATCATTTAGCTACTGCAAGAAAAATGATTTTTTTTTTTACCTTATGAACTTTCCAATCTACACTTAGCAGATTAATTAGAAAATTGCCCTATCTCTCTTTTCCCTTCCCTGATATGTAGCTCTCACAGAAAGATGCTAATTTGATACAGAAGCTGCTTAAAATCAGTCAAAAGAAACCCTGCTCCAATCTTGTGCACATTAAACAATTCTCCCTGATCAAATGGGAGTGGGGCTGACAAGAAGAAGAGAGGAAGTTTGGAGATGGGTTTCTCCCTTAGCCTCATTTCCAACCAGGTAAAATGGAGTTTGAAAGGCCCAAATTCTCTGCAGATTTGCACAGCACTGTAATAGCCTTTATGCCTGGAAATTTATGGGCCATGGACAGTTTATAAGAAACGATGTAGTTCATCAGAGAGCCAGACTGATGGTGCACGTGGGAGCATTCTGCACAGGAAGTTGGGTTTTGGAATAATACTTACTTTGATAGAGTTGTTTTGTTAGCTAAGTAAAGCAGTAGGGAAGCCAATGGCCACTTAGGCTTCAAACATAAATATATATTTATAAGTCACCCAGCTGCCTAATTGAGAGCCATAGTGTTTTCACTAAGTATATCTTCACCAGAAAGCAGTAAAAACAACAACATCATCAACAAAACCCCAGCCTCCACATAGATTCATTTAATCAGTCTTTGATAGTTTGGAGACAATTAAATGCTGTCTGAATGCTTCTTTCTTAAAGTCAAAGGGTGGGAGGTTGGGTAGAAAGATGCTTTTTTTTTTTTTTTTGGTGGGGGGATGTTCTTGTGTATTTAAGGTGCAAAGACATAAGTTAAACCTTACATTATACTCCGGGTCACTCAGGGCTTTTATCAGAGATTTGAAATTGTGGCTCTAAGGACTTCAGATGAGCAGAGTTGGGGGGCTCAGAGGAGCAAGGGCTGGGCGTACAATTGTCTGGTGCTTTCAGGTTTCACAGAAGAAGGTTAAGCAGGAGGTGGCTTGTTAAATTTGAGCAGAGAACTGGAAAATAAGATTTCACACTCCTGAGATGAGGAAAGCTGGCGAGTTTGGAATTTGTCTGGGAGCTTTGAAAAAGGTCGGGTGAGCTATAGTGTTTCTCAAATTGTATTTCAGTGCTTCTGAAACAAGAAAAAGTAGGTGTCATAAAGGGCCCACAGACACATGTGGTCAGGTCAAGCGTCCTAGGTAAATGGGCATTTTCAAACTCAAAGGATGATTTGGCATGTGGAGGGCATGTAGAAAGCAAACGCACAGCCTCTCCTTCTGCTTGGCTGGACTGCCTGGAATTCAGGTCGCACTAACGATGTTTTGCTACTGTGTCTTCCTTTCAGCCTTCTCTTTCTGTTCTCAAACTCCTTTCTCCTCTTTATCGCCGCGGCTTTCATGAGGTCGTTCTTTTGCTTTGAGGCCTTGAGCGGGACTTGGATTGCAAGTGGACGCAGGGGAATCCAAGATGTGGGTTCTAGCCTGAGATGTGCTTCTTGGTGTGACCTGACCATAGGACACTTGCCTTTCTTCCTGGAGAGAGCAGGGTCAGGCCTCTGAGATCTCACCTAGAGCAGGCATTATAAGATCTTAGGCTTGTTTGTTTTTTTTTTTCTTATTGAAGTATAGTTGATTTACAATGTTGTGTTAGTTTCAGGTGTGATTCAAGTACATGTATATATTCTTCGGATTCTTTTCCCTTATATGTTATTACAAAATATTGAGTATAATACCCTCTGCTATACATAGATCCTTGTTGGTTATATATTTCATATATATAAACTGCCCCTTTCTTCTTTGGTAACCATAAGTTTGTTTTCCATATCTGTGGGTCTACTTCTATCTTGTTTTCTTATTTGTTACAAATAAGCTCACTTGTATCTTTTTTTGTTTTTAAGATTCTACTTACAAGTGATATCAGATGATCTTTTAGATTAGGTCAGAAAATGTACTTGAATTCTCCCCTCTTCTGGGTCAGGTGTGACTCTCTTTGTCAACTGCTTTTTAGGAAAATTATTCATTACTGTTATTTGACCAGTTCTTTGTATCTAATTCTCTTTTCCAATTGTTTTTCTATATATTATTTTTTTACTTCTGGTTTTACTTCTATTCTCTTTGCCCTTTGGTTTCCTTTGTGAGACTAATTTTACTTTCATATGATTATATCATATAATATGCTGCCTTTCGAGTACTTATTTTCCCCTTTTCCTTGAGGTTTGATCTTTTCTTGCCTGATATAACGTGAGACACGTTTTAGGCCCTTTATAAATATTTCTTGATTGATTGGTTTAATAAGACTCCTCGTGTTTCCGACCTCCCATCTCCTCGTTTTGGCTTTGGTTTCTGGGCCAGCTCCTGTGTTTTTGGAATTGTAGTTAAAGCCATCCTTCACCTCTTATAACATGAACAGTGAATCAGGCGGATTGCAACTATACAATCTCTAGCCTTAAATCCTCAATTCTTAGGGGGCTGACTTAAAGGATGACTCAGTCTCATTTCCCTTGCTCCCATCCAAAATGAACAGGAAACATAAAAGGCATTCAATATATTGGATAGCAGTCAAACTTCTAATAGTTCGGCTGTGCTAGGAAAATGAAACCTTTTCGTGTCAGAAGCTCCCAAACACTTTCTTTTGGTTCCAGCTTGCAAGAATATAAAATGAGAGTTTTCTCTGCTAAGAGTTACAAATGTTCTGAAATAACAACTCACTGGAGAGATACAGATAAGAATCTGTAGAAGTATAACCTCACATTAAATCCACATTTCCTTGTACCATAGAACATTAAAAGAATTTAATAGCTTGGAGAAAATGTTACTCATTGCCCATTATCTTGCTACTAATCTATGTATTTCTATGAAAATGTGATAAATTTTATACTATGCTAAGCACATTTTAGCATATACTTAAATGGACTATTTATTTTTTAAATTCAGAAAGCAAATGATTGGTTTTCATTAATTAACTTTTTATTAAGTGGAACTCACAATAGAATAAAATAGAAAAAAGTTGTTTTGCCCTATCCAGTATTATTTAACTTACTCTGAGAGTCTCTGAGAATGCTTGTGTGTCTTACAGTCTCTCCACACTTTGTTTCACCATTCTGCTATTTTGAATTTCTTTCAAGAAGGCATTAAATTTTGTTTTGAAAAACCAAAGAATTGATTGCTGCTAGTGGCTGATTCCCAGTTAGACAAGACACCCTTGTCTTAAGAGACCTTATAAACAACAGCCACAACTTTCTGATAGAGTAGGAGTTTTGTAAGTTGAAGATCCCCTGGAGAAGGTAATGGCTACCCACTCCAGTATTCTGGCCTGGAGAATTCCATGGACTATATAGTCCATGGAGCCACAAGGAGTTGGATACGACTGAGCAACTTTCACTTCACTTCACTTCACGTGGTATTTCCACAATATATTTTCCAATCTCATTAGAAATAAATTTGACTTGCAAAATCTTCAGGAACATGTATGCTTGTTGGAAATGCCATTGGTACATTATGGCATCTTCAATGTATAATTTTTTTTTATCATCTACTTAATACTCATGTTACTAGGATAAGTCCTGCTCAAAGAAACAGAGATGTTATAATCTAGAAAGTTACAGACATTAAAAAATGTGAATGATGGAAACTAATGAACTGAACTGCCTAAACCCTGACTTTATAGCAATACTTTTTTAGATGTATAAAATTAAATAAAAAGATGGATTGGAATCTTTCAGAAAATTTGCTAATATATGTCATTATATGTCAGTGTTATAAAGTGCAAAATAATTTTTCTCCTCCAATTTAACAAACTATTGTCCATTTTAAAGCAGTTTGATACCTATGATTTACACATTTGTTCATGAAGAGCTAGTATGTTGAACAGTGAACTTTAAGTGGTGTGAAATTCTTTTTTAGAGACAGGAAGCAGAATGATGGCCATTTTTGCTCTAGGTAAAAAGAGATTATATTATTCCTCAACCTATTTTTTGAGGAAGATCTATGTCCTGGCTCTTTTCCTTCCAATCAAGTTTGAAAGTATGGAGACATTATAAATTGTTATTATAAACACATATTTTGTGTTAATGTAGTATTCTGTTCAACCTTGGTGTCTACAAGCACTCATTATGTTGCAATATTTTAGGAGGACCTTTATAACCTTTGTTAACATGTATTCTAAAAGAAGTACTATTAATGCTAACCCTGGAAGTCCCCTAAGGTTCCTTGTCCACTAAAATGGAGTTTCAATGCAGGGAATACAAGTGATCTTAGGCTCTATGTGAACAAATAAGGACGAGTCAACTGATGGAAATCAAACAACCGTGACAAGGAGAAGGGTCTGGAGGTTCCCTTTCACACGGTGTGAAGACTTCAAGCCAATAAAGGATCCTAAAATAAGTCACAAAATAGGTGAAACCCCTAGGATCTTACCAAGAACAAGTGAAAACTGCTTTATTAATACATTTCTTCCACTCTGAGAATGCCCAGTAAAGGAACTCCCATAAAGAATGGCCTAACAATATGAAGACAGGAGCCTCCTTGAAGATAAATCAATAGCCATAGCAAATATGAAATTAATGGTTCTGAAATTGGACATTATAGAATAATCTAAAGAGGACTATATAATCATTATGTTAACTGATTAGAGATAAGGAATAGAAATCACAAAGAAACCTCAGAAAATCATGGATAAAGAAAAGCTGTATTTGAAAAATAGCCAAATAGATGTTCCAGAAATGAAACAAAACCATTGAAATTTTAAAAATCCAATGAGTTATTATAAAGCTATGCTAATTTGAATGTTGGTAAATATAATGGTGAAACAGAATAGAGAACCCAGAAATATACCTAAGCATGTATCAGTTCAGTTCAGTTGCTCAGTCATGTCTGACTCTTTGCGACCCCATGAACTGCAGCATGCCAAGCTTCCCTGTCCATCACCAACTCACAGAGCTTGCTCAAACTCAAGCATATATGGAGATTTGTTATTTCACAGAGGAGGCATTACAGATCAGGAGAAAAAAGATAAGAGTATTCAGAAAGTGTCTCTGTGTTGAATGATAGTCAAACAGAAGAAAGAAATTTGGATCTTGACTTTAGACCAACCACTGAATCAAATCCATCTAAATTTACCTAAAAGTAAAATCTGAAAATTTTAGGGGAAATTATAGGAAAATATGTCAGAGTGCAAGAGAATTTCTTAAAATAGTCACAGAATAAAATCATTAAGGATGGATAGGACAACTAGATATCCACAGGCAGAAGAATGAAGGTGGTCCTTTACCTCACACCACATACAAAAATTAACTAAAAATTAATCAAAGTCCTAAATATGATAGTTAAAACTATAAAAATCTTGGAAGAAAAATGACAGTGGCTCCTTAGAAATGACATCAACTCAGAAAGAACAAAGGAAACAGACAGACTGGACTTTATCAAAATTAAAGATGTGCTTCAAAGGACATTATCAAGGAAGTGGTAGAAAATATTTCCAAACATATATCTAATGAAGCGCTAGTATCCAGAATATGGGCTTCCCAGGTGGCACTAGTGGTAAAGAACCTGCCTGCCAGTGTAGGAGAAATAAGAGACACAGATTTGATCCCTAAGATCCCCTGAAAGAGATCTTGGCACTCCACTCCAGTATTTTTGCCTGGAGAATTCCATGGACAGAGAAGCCTGGCGGGCTACAGTCCATAGGGTTGCACAGAGTTGGACATGACTAAAGCAACATGGAAAACAAATTTATGGTTACCAAAGAGAAAAGAGGGGACAAGGGATAAATTAGGAGTTTGAGATTAACATATACACACTACTGTATACAAAATAAGTGAATAAGAACCTACTGGATAGCACAGGGAACTATATATTCAATATCTTGTAACAACCTATGATGGAAAAGAATCTGAAATATATATATATATATGTATATATGAAAAGAAAGTGAAAATGTTAGTTACTCTGTTGTGTCTGACTCTTTCCGACCCTATGGACTTGCAGCCCACCAGGCTCCTCTGTCCATGGAATTCTCCAGGCAAGAATACTGGAGTGAGTAGCGACTCCCTTCTCCAGAAGATTTTGCTGAGCCAGGGACTGAACCCAGGTCTCCCTCATTGCAGGCAGGTTCTTTATCATCTGCGTTACCAGGGAAGCCATATAAATATATATATAAATACACACACACACACACACACACACACACACACACACAATGCATTACTTTGACGTACACTTGAAACTAACATAACATTGTAAATTATACTTCAATTAAAAAGAAGAATAGATATTGAGAAAAAAACTAGCAAGCCTTTACATCTGACAAACAATGAAGATATTGTGATATCGTAAAATTTACAGCAAGTGCTATAAGCCAGGTCTGTGAGCTCTATACATTTCTTCTTGTTTAATCTTCACTACAAGCCTAGGAGTTAAGTCCTCTTGTTAGGACCCATTTTAAGATGAGGAAACTGAGACTCATGAAGGCAGAATACCAGGGTGAAGGTCATTCTATGCTGGAAGAAGAACTGGAGTCCTGTCATTTTGATCCCAGAAGTGCCTGTAAGTATCCTGCTTTCAGTCCTGCAAGTTCCAAATTCCCAGGCGCGTATCAGTCCTGGAACAGTGAGGTCAGCCATGGGAGCCCAAGCCTATTAGGGCAGACGTTCACTTAAAGTTTGTTCAATGGTTAATTTAATGAATGTTGTTTATTATTTTCATAAATGTTAAAGATTTGCAATATATTAAGAATACAGCCTTTTATATTATATATATTTTTCTTTTGTCATTTTTACAACTTTTTTTGATATACAAGTATTTTAAAGTTTTATGTGTCAAATCAGTCTGTTTCTCCTTTATGGCTTCTTCCTTTGCTTTTATGTTTAGATATTCTTCCCTACCCTACACACCACAAGTTATATCTTCTTCTGGTTCTTTTATAGTTTATGTTGTAATTCAAAGTAAATTGGGGATATGCAGAAATGGGAAAGACTTCCATGCGCATTTTCCTGGTTTGGGTGAGTGTTTCAGAACTGTGAGCATATATGTTTGAAATGTTCATCTCAGGAACTGATTTAAAATCCATAACTTAAGGGAATGAAACGCTTCCCAAAGCATTCCCAATGTGCAGCGCACGTGTTTCTGCCTTGCGATTGGCAATCATGTCAAAATGTGTCAGCTCATTTCATATTCTTTTCAACTATCCTTTGATTAAGGGAGTGATGTATTAACGTATGTAAGCCTGCAGTCAAATCTACCTTCAAATTATTAGCACCTGGTGAGAAATGTCCGTCCCATTCTAAACACCAGTTCATCATGTCTTATTTGTAATTCACTTGATGATTTTGATATATCATTATAAATACTATATGTGACTAAGTCTTTACACTGAAGCTTTGTTCTCATAATAACAGCAGAAAATGTGAATTGCATACTGTGTTTCTGAGGCAGATGTGTGGATTCAGACCAAGCAGGTGTGGTACGAGGCTGAGATGATAAATCACGAGCCTCAAATGTCTTTGCTGGCAAACATAATGTCATTAATGCTTTCCTTGTACCACTGGCTCTAACTTAGTTTTCTAGCCAGTGGAATGGGAAAATATTTGTGAATTTAGTTATTAAACAGTACAATAGAAATTACTTTGTTAGAAAACAAAATGAATGTTCTAGTCCAGGCATCAGCCAACTTTCTGGGAAGAGTTAGATGGTAAGTATTTTAGTTTTTGCTGACCATAGGATGTCAATTACAACTCCTCCCCTCTGCATTTGTAGCAGCCCTAGACAGAACATAAACAGACAGGTGTGGCTGTGTTCCAATCCAACTGGTTTGGCCCCTGGGTTGTAGTTTTCCAACTGCTGTGGAGTCAGAGATTTCATTCCCTTACAACTGAGTATTTCTTACTTGAAAGGTAAGCATTAGTTACTATCCTGGAAAATATTAAACAAGTGCTCCTAGCATTCGTAGTTTAAGGCTTTGACTTCAATGTCTTAAGGTTAAGTTGGAAAGCCTTTTGAAAACGCTTTGAAGAATCATGATGTAAACGCGGAGTTGTTTGTGAGGATAGGTTATATCAATCTCAAATGAGAGGTTAGTGTCTCAGAGCTTCTTTGATATTAGTGGCTCATAACTTTCTTCCTAAACAAATATTTCTGCCTTCTGCCAGAGAGCTGGATTCAGCTCTTAATTCCAATGGGGTTCAGACTTAGATGGAGGGAAGCATATGGGTACCATACTTTTGGTAGAGTGTGTCTCTATGTAATCACAAAAATTGAATATCTCCAGAGCTCTATGTTACAAATTTGGATGGTCTGCTTTAATGCACAAAGTTCCTGCATCACAAAGGTGGCAAATGCAAGGCATTCTCAGTAACATTACTTCATGCTTCAGTAAATCAGAAAGACTGACTTTTGCTTCTGTTTTGATAAATTCTCTCACCGTACAGAATGTGATCTGTGGGTCAATCGCTGATTTGCTACAATCATATTTCCAAGCTAAGTACAATTTTTGGGTGTGTGGAAAAATATTTGTAGTTTTTGAGGGGGTTGGTAATATACATATGCATGTATGTATAAAGTGAAATGAAAGTCTTTCAGTTGTGTCAGACTCTTTGCAACCCCATGGACTGTAGCCCACCAGGCTCATCTATCCATGGAATTCTCCAAGCAAGAATGCTGGAATGGGTAGCCATTCCTTTCTCCAGGGGATCGTCCTGACCCAAGGATCGAACCCGGGTGTTCTGCATTGCAGGCAGTTTCCTTACCGTCTGAGCCACCATGTATATGTAGGTATCCAGATGTGCTTTATGTATTTACATATATAGTTTAAAAATCAGTCTCTTACAGACTCCCAGATATTCATGAATATTTACTCCTGCCAAATTTCAATGCTATCAGTGCTTAAGACAGGTTGGGTTTCATACTTTGAAAAACTTCCGTCTGTGATAAGTCTTTTGTTGTTGTTCCTATATTTGTTTGTTTTTATACTCTTGGAAGGGACTTTATTATTCTTCAGTGGTTGGCTTGTTTTTGAAGATGTCCCCAAAGCCACTAGAGATAACTTATAATGAGTAAGGTAGATGTTTAAGTTGGGGAATGGATCTTTGTTCTAAAATAAGATATAATGTTAAAGTAACAGTACTGAATTTTTTATGTCTTATGATACAGCTTTAAAGGAATTTTTGAATATTTTAAGCAATGGAAACATTACTGAAATATGTATTGCCTCTTTAGGTTAATTACTGGAAGGCAGTTTTCATTTGGTTATGGAACCTACCATCTGTATTAAAAGTCTTATTACTCTGTATTCGTACCTTGCAGAAACATGCTTCTCGTTCACCCCTAGGAGGATAACTTGGATGAATACAAGGAGCTGTCAACAGGTTTGTAATGTGTGTCTCTTTCAACAAATCTATGGATGCTTTATTGCTAATTTCCCAAACTCTGTATCCTTCTTGAGTACCTATAACTTCTATGGTCCTTTGTGGGTGGTGTTCTGGGGCTGACCAGTGAAGGGGCAAGAAAATAATTCTTAATTCGTTTCATGATGGAGCCAAGTGTTGAAAGAGAGTCAGCTGGAGGCTCCTCGGGAGTATAGAGGCACAACTGAGAGAGAGAGGAGAGAGAAGTACTCAGAGGGACAGTACTTGGGATTATTCTGATTTAAGATAGATTTGATTTGAGGAAGATAAAGTCTGTATTAATAGTAGAAACAGAAGTAACCATGAATAAGGTCAAACTGAGACAACAGGGCCTTTCTTTGGTATATTTCTTTTTCTCTCTTAAAACATGCATGTGCTATATCAACCCCCCACAAATACTAAAATTTATTGTTAAGTTTCTAATTGCATAAGAAATACATACTTATGAGGAACATTTTTAAAACAAAGAAATAAAATGAAAAAAAAAATACCCATCATTAATCACACAGAGATATTAGTGGTAAAACTTCAAGGTATGCATTTTCCCAATTATCTCTTCTTCCTCCCTCCTGCCTCCCTTTCTCTTTTGTCTTCCTTTTTTTTTTTTAAACATTTCTATTGATTGCTTTTTTAAAAAAGAGGATCTGTCATTTTAAACAGGATGTTTCATAAATTGCATGTCCTATAACAATATATCTAAATATCTCCAAGTGTATCTCTTTGTCAATGGGCATTTTTCCCAACATAATTAAAAAAATAAGTTTAACTAGCTCTGTTCTTCAAGTTATAAATGCAATACATATTTATTGTGAAGTAATATAGAAAATATAAAAAAACAAAAGATAGAAATCATCTTTAGTACTACTACCAGAAGTTGCTTATATTTTTCTATGGGGAATTTGAAGGAGGGTATTTATGATAAAATAAGCTTGGGAAATTTTGGATTAAATGCACTTAAACAGGTTTTCTCTCACTGTAGGACTTCTCAACACCTTTAATATGTTGAAGTGTATTATGGTGCTCATAAAAGACAGATGAAATAGTTTCCCCGACTTATTTGACCTAAGAATGCTTTATTCCAATAGATATTTTCTTTCTTCAAAACACACGTTAGTAATGTTCTTTACACACACACAGAGGCATATTCACACAGTCTTTATATACTTGTTTCTAAATATGCTTGAGTAAATTCTGGAAGTTGACGATGGACCGGAAGGCTTGGCATGCTGCAGTCTATGGAGTCGCAAAGAGTCCGACATAACTGAGCGACTGAACTGAACTGAAATATACTTGTTGTAAATTGTTTTTAAAAATAATAGGATAATAAACACATCATGGATGTCTATTCACATCAGTAAATGGAAATTCACATCATCACTTTTAATGGCTGCAAAATCTGCCACTGTTTTTATGCACCCTGTGTTTCTAAACAGCCTTTTATTGGGGTATATTCAGGTTGTTTCCAAATTTTTTACATTTGTAGATTATACTGAAATCAAAGCCGTATACATGACTTTCTTGTAAACTTGCGAATTATTTCCTTAGGTGAAACTTATAAGAAAGAGATAATATAAGACTTTTAATTTGTCTATATTCCAAGATTAGTTTCTTCACTCAAGAATATAGCATTTTTTTTCATTAAAAACAGAATGAGAGTTTAGTTGAAGTGTATGCTTATCAGCAATGATCTAACAGGAGCAAAGTGGGCTATCAGAAATATGGTTTTTAAAATGCTTGCTGTTATTCACAAGACTACTGTGCATTTATAAAGGAGTAGTTATCAAAATGTCTTTTCAGTATGGAAACTGAGAGCTTCTCTCCTTAGAAAATAAAGTAAAAAAGCCAATTCCAAAAATGTTATCCCACTCAACTTCTGGTAGAGAATCAAAAAGCTTAGGAGGAACAATACTTTCTCAGTTTTAAGTGAAAGGGAAATACATTTTAAATTCAGGTTAAGATACAGAAATAGATCCCTAGTGTTTCTTTTAGTGATCTGCCTCTTCTTGTTAATTAAAATGTAACGTATTCTATCTAGTGTTTTATTAGAATTATGACTCCATTCTATCAAAGGTCCCATAAGATATTTCACTGGAGCTTACAGAAACTGGGGTTTCATCTTGCTTAGAATAAAAATTCAGAAAGCAAATCTGTTTGATCAGCTTCTCTCTGTCTGAATATTGGAGTCTGCATTGAAGCTTTTGAACAATTATACACAGGGTTGAGCAAAGGCTATTATTTGCTTATGTGGTAGATTGAGATCAAGAATGTTAATGTTATCTCCAAGAAGACTTTTTAATTTATATCAAAATTGTATAAACAGGGTCACCAGGGCTAAATGGGATGTCAATGACCTATGAAGATGAGAAAGTAAACAAAAGATCTTAAAATAAGCTCGTAACCTGAACACCTCGAGCGTTGTTGTATATTAAAAGGCAATTGCTTACATAAAGAAAGGGAAAATTACTTAGTGCTAATTCTGTTTGTGACAGGCCCCTTCTTCCTCAATCCATCAGCAGAATGGTGGTGGATGGGGGTTTCCTCTGCCTGTTTTGAAGGGCTGTGAAGAAAACCAACATGAGCTGTCCTTTACGAGCATCCTGGCCTTCAGATGCCTATCCATTTCGTTTATGGGTTAGCTTCAGGCTAAGTTTTTTCTTCAGTAGAGGTTTGTGGAGATAAGGGAGTAGCCGGGGGACCTGAGTAAGATTAAAGGAGTAAAATATGGTTGGCAGGAAGAGATGGGTAGGTTCACTAAGGTACAGGTTCAAGGATTTCTTTGAAGCCTAAACTTCCATCTTCAAAAGGAATTTCAGCGAGATGGGGAACAAATGGGAACCTGTCTTTAGGTGGATAACCTACAGAGTTTGGGTTTAAGGGTAGAGGGATGATGGGTCCCAAAAGATGTCATGAAATAAAGGACCATGAAAAAAAAAGTAAAGTCGATTTTTTTACTTTGGGTTAGTAGATATATGTAATTAGAGATCTGAAATGAGACAAATTAAAAACTCATTGGGCTTCCCTGGTAGCTCAGCGGTAAAGAATCTGCCTACAATGCAGGGGTCGCAGGAGCCACAGGTTTGATCCTTGGGTCAGGAAGACCTGCTGGAGGAGGGCTTGGCAACGCACTGCAGTATTCTGGCTGGAGAATCCCATGGACAGAGGAGACTGGCGGGCTGCTGTCCTCAGGGTCTCAAAGAGGCGGACCTGACTGAAGTGACTTGGTCCACGGCACAGGAGTAAATAGTTTGCTCATAAGAAAGAAAAGGTGTATCAGGACTCCACGCTGACCAGGTTGTGACTCCAGAGAGAATAGAATCTAGAGAATAGAATCATTATGTACATGGTTCTGTGGTTACACTTCTAGAATTAGATCCAAGCTCTTCTAGTTACCCTGTGTGACCCAGGAGAAGTAATCTAACCTCTCTGTGTCTGACTTTTCTCATCATTAAAATGAGAGTAATAATGGTAACTACCTGCAGGGTTAGTTGTAAGGTTAATTCAAACAGTGCTTGATATGTAATAAGTGACAGTGAATGCGAACTGTAAATTTTAACATTTGAAGATGCACTAAGAAGGGTAAGAATATCCTGAAAGATAACTATTCTGCTGCCTGCCATTCCATCTGAGAGCTTAATTTATGTGGTTCTTTTTAATACAATTTTATGATTTTAATAATAAAATTATATTCATTTAATAAATGAATATAGTTTTATTCATTTATTTGGCTGTGCTGGGTCTTCATTGCTGCTCAGGCTTTTCTCTAGTTGTGGCAAGTGGGGGGTACTCCCTCGCGGTGCCCGGGCTTCTCATTTGGTGGCGCCTCTTGTGGGGCACAGGCCCTAGGGCACCTGGGCTCAGTAGTTGCCGCGCCAGGGCGTTAGGGCGCAAGCTCAGTAGTTGCGGCACTCAGGCTCAACTGCCCCGCAGCATGTGGAATCTTCCAAGACTGGGGATGGAACCCGCGTCTCCTTCATTGGCAGGTGGATTCCTTACCACTGAGCCACCAGGGAAGCTCTACGTGGCTCTTGATGACTTTTTGATCTTTAAGAGTCGTGTTTCAAAGTGTGAATCATCCACAGGGTCTTACCCAAAGCTGTTCTCAATGAATAAACACTTGAGCAAGGATCTGTTGGCCAGGCAGACTGCCTGGGTGGGGTATCACTTCAGGGAAGAGGAAGAGGTGCTGGGCAGGGGGAAAGCTTCTGAGACAGACTTAACTCGTTCACACCAAACTTAACACACCAGGTACAATTTTTCCAATTGTGAGGAAATTCTTAAGTTTCTAGCATTTCAGTCCTAATCAGCAGAGAAAGAATGTGCCCCTATTGTTCCCTGAGAAAACACAGACAGTTAGGATACGTTTTCTGGCTCCTTGATTGAACCTTAGGAAGGAAAAATGTGTCTCACTCAAAAGAAGTCATGGGGACTTCCCTGGTGGCTCAGAGTGGTTAAGACTGTGCTTTTAATGTAGGGGGTGCGGGTTTGATTCCTGGTCAGGGAACTAAATCCCAATCCTGCGACCAAAAACAAAAACAAGTCATGGAAGGGCAGGGTTGTGACAGAGCTCATGTGAAGAAATTCAGGATTCTTTGCTTTGGATGAAGAAGCCGAGTTAGCATATGGCTGAAGCTGCATGCTGGCCAAGATGGTGCTTGAGACATCAAAAGACAGGAGAGACAGGAAGGCAAGGACAGACAGACAGACACTCACACACACAATCAAAGAAGAGGCTAGCTTATAAATATATATTCTATTGAAATACCAATTTATGTTTTATGGCTTAGCTGGTTTTTTTTCCCTAAGAGCCATCAATTTAATATATTTTGTTTCCACTAACTTAAACAGAACCATATAATTATTCCTTTATAGATCCTTTAACCAAATACATTTAAATACTTACTATTTATCCTAGCACATTTTTCTGCTCTAACACAGTGGATTTCTCTTCCGATTAATAATACCAGGAGGATTCTACACAAATCTAGCTTTTTGAGCTTAGGCCAATAAACATGGGTCAAATGATCTCTAAGGCCCTTTTCAACTCTAAATCTCTTTCATTTAAAAAAATTGTTTATACAGATTTTAAAGATTACTCTCCATTTATACTTACTATGAAATATTGACTATATTCCCCCTGTTGTATATACATCCTTGAGCCTATCTTACACCTAATAGTTTGTGCCCCCCTACTTCTACTCCCCCATATTGCCCCTCCTCCCTGTTTGTAATCACTAGTTTGTCGTCTGTATCTGTGAGTGTGCCTCTTTTTTGCCATATTGACTAATTTGTTGCATTTTTTAGGTTCCACATTTACATCATGTCATAGAATGTATCTGTCTGACTTATTTCATTTAGCATAATGGCCTCCAAGTATTTTTGTTTTTGAAATACACATGTCAGAGAAAGGCATTATAATTTTCTCAACATTTGGCTTTTTTAGTGGTGTTGATCTTATCCCCACTGCAAGGTTTGTTCAATAGACCAAGAACATCTTGGTCTTTTAAAGTCTTTTAAAGTCACAGACTGAAGAGTGACATCTTTATTTCAAGGAGAAAATGAAGATATGCTTCCTTGTACTAGTACAAGAAAGATCAGGTCATTCTTCATTAACAAACTTCCAAAATTTGAAAGGTTTATAGTAACAAGAGTTTATTTTTGCTCTTATGACATGGCCATCATGGGCTGGCTGCAGGCCCCACTCCACCTGCAGCATCTCATGTGAGCATATAGGTTGATGGAACAGCCACTGTCTCAAACATTGCTGGGTTTCACGACTGAAGGACAGCACTCTGGTGGATCTTGCACTAGCAACTAAATGTTCCAGCCTGGAGGTAACACAAGCCATTTTTGCTTACAATTCATTAGATAGAATAAATCATACAGTCACCCAACTACAAGGGGTCCTGGTGTGTATAATTTTTCTCTGGGCTCTCAAGACAAGGAACTTCAACTCTATGATGGAGAGATGAATGGGTTAGCTTACTTTAAAAATTCAAATAATAGAAAATTGTCACTCAGTAATACCCAATAGATAACTATTATTAACGAGTTAAGTTGGTGGGTATTTTCTAGTCCCTTATCAAAGTGTACATATGTGCACACATATACCCACATGATTTAATTTAAAAGCATCCCACTAGAAATGCTCTTTTTATACTCTGTTTCCCTTTTATCCTTAAGTATATAGCAAGGTTATATTTCTCCATGTCAAGACACTGAATCTACCTCTTTTCTTTTAACTGATGCATACTATTCCACTTTATGGATAGACTATGAGTTGTTTAATTAATTCCCTTTAGAGGCACAGTTAGATTCTTTTAGTTTTTTGTTTTATTAAACATTGTGCAATCAGTATTCTTGAACATACAACTCAGCTAGCAGTAAATGTTTGTGACAAAAAAATAAATCAAGGAAGATAAACAATCACAGTGATATAAGGCTCCAAATACATGGCTAGTGAAGAAAACAACATATTATTCAATCCCTTTTCACCTGGCTCAGCATATTTCAATGGCAGTAAAGTTGTAGGAATTCCTAACTATCTTAGTGTAGCATGTCATTCATTTTAGCATCTCTAGAGCTCCTTTAAACTCCTGAATTCCTGTTCAAGTTAAAAAAAGTCTTGATTATAAAATTTAGCATCCCCTGTCTCATCCTTTGGGGCTTCCCAGGTAGGTCAGTGGGTAAAGAGTCCACCTGCTGATCCAGGAGACTCAGGTTTGATCCCTGGGTCAGGAAGATCCCCTGGAGGAAGGAATAGCTATCCAACCAGTATTCTTGCCGGGAGAATCCCATGGACAGAGGAGCCCGGCGGACTACAGTGCATGGGGCTGCAAAGAGTTGGACACGACTGAAGTGACTAAGCCACACACATGCTGTGATACTGTGGAAATAAGGTATATTGCAGTATTACTGCCTCATCTGAGAAATCTGAATCTCCTGAAAAGTGAACATGATGATAATGTGACCCTTCATTTATTTTTTATCTTCATTCCCAATTCCTCAATGACTAGTGATTTAAGTGAGAAATCTGAATCTAAATATAGTCAGGGTTTTAGTAGTTTAAACCAATCATGAGGATACTAGCTTGAAAAGCTCTGTGACTCCCACTGTGGAGGTGCTTACAGTCCCAAGAGGAGAGCTCTGAGCTTGATAGCTATGTTTTTTTTTTTTTAACTAATTTATTTTTTATTGAAGGATAATTGCTCTCCAGAATTTTGCTATGAGTTTTGATGGGTTTAGTAGTTTGTAGTTGGTTGTGGAGTTGTGAGGGAGGGCACTGTGGAAGATAAATAAGTTCCTCAACATCTGAACTTACTCCTCAGGCCACTCAGGTCAGCTCAATTCTTCTTGAAGTTCTCATCGTGACACAGTCAGCATCAGGCCTGAAGCCCCACAGGTAAAAGAAACCCCTGTGAACCAACCAAAGTACTGGGGAGGGTTTGAGTAGCTTTAGCAAATTCTCACAGGGGAAAAAGTGGAGGGGGGACTATTAAAGATATGCTGGTACATCCTTATCAGGTGAGCTTTATAAGGACCTGTGAAAGACAATTGGAAGCAACCAGAAAAAAATGTTTTCCTGTTTGAAAGAAAAGTGAAAGTGTTAGTCACTCAGTTGTGTCCAACTCTTTGTGACCCCATGGCCTGTAGCCTGCCAGGCTCCTCTGTCCACGGAATTCTCCAGGCAAGAATACTGGAGTCGGTTGCCATTTCCTTCTCCAGGGGATCTTCCCAACCCAGGGATTGAAACTGGGTCTCCTGCATTGTAGGCAGATTCTACCTATGGAGCCACCAGCAAAGACCCTTTTTTTCCTTCTTGTTTAAGTTGATCTGTTTGCCTTTCAATTCAAGCTGTATATGAACTGCGTACTATATTTTTATTTATTTATTTATTTTTATTCATTTTATTGTTTTTTTTTTTTTTTAGGTGATTTTTATTTTTTATTTTTTTATTTTTTTTTTTTAATTTATTTTTTTTGGTCATACATTGATATGAATCAGCCATAGATTTACACGTATTCCCCATCCTGATCCCCCCTCCCACCTCCCTCTCCACCCGATTCCTCTGGGACTTCCCAGTGCACCAGGCCCGAGCACTTGTCTCATGCATCCCACCTGGGCTGGTGATCTGTTTCACCATAAATAGTATACATGCTGTTCTTTTGAAATATCCCACCCTCACATTCTCCCACAGAGTTCAAAAGTCTGTTCTGTATTTCTGTGTCTCTTTTTCCGTTTTGCATATAGGGTTATCGTTACCATCTTTCTAAATTCCATATATATGTGTTAGTATGCTGTAATGTTCTTTATCTTTCTGGCTTACTTCACTCTGTATAAGGGGTTCCAGTTTCATCCATCTCATTAGGACTGATTCAAATGAATTCTTTTTAACGGCTGAGTAATATTCCATGGTGTATATGTACCACAGCTTCCTTATCCATTCATCTGCTGATGGGCATCTAGGTTGCTTCCATGTCCTGGCTATTATAAACAGTGCTGCGATGAACATTGGGGTGCATGTGTCTCTTTCAGATCTGGTTTCCTCAGTGTGTATGCCCAGAAGTGGGATTGCTGGGTCATATGGCAGTTCTATTTCCAGTTTTTTAAGAAATCTCCACACTGTTTTCCATAGCGGCTGTACTAGTTTGCATTCCCACCAACAGTGTAAGAGGGTTCCCTTTTCTCCACACCCTCTCCAGCATTTATTGCTTGTAGACTTTTGGATAGCAGCCATCCTGACTGGCGAGTAATGGTACCTCATTGTGGTTTTGATTTGCATTTCTCTGATAATGAGTGATGTTGAGCATCTTTTCATGTGTTTGTTAGCCATCTGTATGTCTTCTTTGGAGAAATGTCTGTTTAGTTCTTTGGCCCATGTTTTGATTGGGTCATTTATTTTTCTGGAATTGAGCTGCAGGAGTTGCTTGTATATTTTTGAGATTAATCCTTTGTCTGTTTCTTCATTTGCTATTATTTTCTCCCAATCTGAGGGCTGTCTTTTCACCTTACTTATAGTTTCCTTTGTAGTGCAAAAGCTTTTAAGTTTCATTAGGTCCCATTTGTTTATTTTTGCTTTTATTTCCAATATTCTGGGAGGTGGGTCATAGAGGATCTTGCTGTGATTTATGTCGGAGAGTGTTTTGCCTATGTTCTCCTCTAGGAGTTTTATAGTTTCTGGTCTTACATTTAGATCTTTAATCCATTTTGAGTTTATTTTTGTGTATGGTGTTAGAAAGTGTTCTAGTTTCATTCTTTTACAAGTGGTTGACCAGTTATCCCAGCACCACTTGTTAAAGAGCTTGTCTTTTTTCCATTGTATATCCTTGCCTCCTTTGTCAAAGATAAGGTGTCCATAGGTTCGTGGATTTATCTCTGGGCTTTCTATTCTGTTCCATTGATCTATATTTCTGTCTTTATATGACAAACCCACAGCAAGCATCACCCTCAATGGTGAAAAATTGAAAGCATTTCCCCTGAAATCAGGAACAAGACAAGGGTGCCCACTCTCACCACTACTATTCAACATAGTGTTGGAAGTTTTGGCCACAGCAATCAGAGCAGAAAAAGAAGTAAAAGGAATCCAGATAGGAAAAGAAGAAGTGAAACTCTCACTGTTTGCAGATGACATGATCCTCTACATAGAAAACCCTAAAGACTCTACCAGAAAATTACTAGAGCTAATCAATGAATATAGTAAAGTTGCAGGATATAAAATTAACACACAGAAATCCCTTGCATTCCTATATACTAACAATGAAAAAACAGAAAGAGAAATTAAGGAAACAATACCATTCACTATTGCAACAAAAAGAATAAAATACTTAGGAGTATATCTACCTAAAGAAACAAAAGACCTATACATAGAAAACTATAAAACACTGATGAAAGAAATCAAAGAGGACACAAACAGATGGAGAAACATACCGTGTTCATGGATTGGAAGAATCAATATTGTCAAAATGGCTATTCTACCTAAACCAATCTATAGAGTCAATGCAATCCTTATCAAGTTACCAACGGTATTTTTCACAGAACTAGACCAAAGAATTTCACAATTTGTATGGAAATACAAAAAACCTCGAATAGCCAAAGTAATCTTGAGAAAGAAGAATGGAACTGGAGGAATCAACCTGCCTGACTTCAGGCTCTACTACAAAGCCACAGTCATCAAGACAGTATGGTACTGGCATTTTATTGTTTATATTAACATTGTCTTCCTGCAGTCATTAGGGCAGTGCACTATAGCTTGTTCCTTTTTTTTTCCCCCCCAATTATTTTTATTAGTTGGAGGCTAATTACTTTACAATATTGTAGTAGTTTTTGCCATACATTGACATGAATCAGCCATGGATTTACATGTGTTCCCCATCCTGAATCCCCCTCCAACCTCCCTCCCCATCCCATCCCTCTGGGTCATCCCAGTGCACCAGCCCTGAGCACTTGTCTGATGCATCCAACCTGGACTGGCAATCTGTTTCACACCTGATAATATACATGTTTTGATGCTGTTCTCTCAGATCATCGCACCCTCACCTTCTCCCGTAGAGTCCAAAAGTCTGTTCTATACATCTGTGTCTCTTTTTCTGTCTTGCATATAGGGTTATCGTTACCATCTTTTAAATTCCATATATATGCGTTAGTATACTGTATTTGTGTTTATCTTTCTGGCTTACTTCACTCTGTATAATGGGCTCCAGTTTTATCCATCTCATTAGAACTGATTCAAATGTATTCTTTTTAATGGCTGAGTAATAATCCATTGTGTATATGTACCACAGCTTTCTGAACTGCATACTTTAAAAATCTATTCTATTTCAGTAGTTGTTTTATTTTATTTATGGAGCTGTTTTCTTAGGTTCTGTGTATGAGACAAGGAAAGAGAGAGAAAGGAGGAAAGTAAATGATATAATCAGAATTAGATAAAGTTATTATTTCTAATTTACAAGTATAGAGTAATGGTGTATTAGACCAGGCTGTATAGCAAAATACCATAGAGTGGGTGGCTTAGACAATAGAAATTTATTTCTCACAGCTCTGGAGGCTGGGAAATCCAAGATTAAGGCATCAGCAAGGTGAGTTTCATTCTGAGGCCTCTTCTCTTGACTTGTAGGAGGCTGCCATGTGAAGTGTACTCACATGAGATCTTCTTTGTGAGACAAAGATGGGTAGGGCTCTCTGGTGTCACTTCTTGCAAGGCCACTAATCCCATCGTGAAAGCCCCACTCTCATGACCTCACCTAACCCTAATTTCCCAAAGATCCCATCTTCAGATACCTGCACACTGGGTTAGGGTATCGACACACGATTTTGGGAGAGACACAGACCTTCAGTCCGCACTGTGTGCATGAGTGCTAAGTTGTTTCAGTTGTGTCTGAGTCTTTGTGACCCTGTGGACAGTAGCCCACCAGGCTTCTCTGTGCGTGGGATTCTCCAGGCAAGAATACTGGAGTGGGTTGCCATGCCTCCTCCAGGGGATCTTCCTGACCCAGGGGTTGAACTGGTATCTCTTAAGTCTCCTGCATTAGGAAGTGGGTTCTTTACCACTAACGCCAGCTGGGAAGTCCTCAGTCCTTAATAAGGGGTGTTAAATTCTTTGCTTACTCTTCAGTCCCCAAGGAGTTTCTAGAAAACTGAAGTTTAAAAAAAATTATATTTGGTTAATATCTAATCTAAAAAGCACCACTATATAAATGATGCACACACAGACATTTATTGTTGTCCTCTCTATCTCACACTGGGCAGAACTTCCCTGCCTTCATTTTCACCCTCATCTCTCACGAAAAAAAACCTTTGCAGATTTGTTGTTGTTGTTTTTGCAGTGTTGGATTCAGGTGAAGATTAAAGAAGTAATGAGAGGCAGTGAAAACTACATTTGAGATGCTGATCCCTGGGACCAACCCCTAGACACCCTTCTGTTTGTCAATTCCCCTACTACCACTAACTATCCAAATCTTCAGTCTGACTTCATTTTGTTACCTACTTGAAATTCCACAATTAAAAGATCATGTGAACTAACAAGAAATAGCTTTTAACATGCAAATATTTGTGTGTGTGTGTGTTGAGAAGAATGCCATGTTAACAGACTTTTATAATTATTCTGACAATAGTGGGGCTCCCAGTTCATTCCTTGCTGGCAAGTGGCTGAAACTAACTGCCTAGACCACTTCTGTGATTTGTTTGAAAGGGAGGAGATGGAGTGTGGAGCAGTGGATGTGAGGTGAAGTCAGAATATGGCCCCAAGTGTGTTCATCCCAGCACATGTCATCCTTTCAGGGTGTCAATGTTCTCATCAGTAAATGGCAGATTTGGGCTGGACATCTCTAAAGCCAAATAAGAAGTTAACAAGGTGCACATGTGGCACCTTGAAAAGTGCTTATTCCATGAGTGGGCACTCTAAATATTTGTTGGATGAGTGACATGAAGAAAGGCTATTGAAGTATCCTTGTAAAGCCCACTAGAAGGTGGGTCTGGAGTCTTGTAAAAGCGTGCCGACAGAGCATAACAACTTCCTCTCACCTGTGCTAAGATTTCCTGAGTGTGACCCCTTGTTTTTCTTCCTTTTCTTCTTTGTCAGTCTTTGCTGGCCTTGATCTTGGAGCCTGTCTGATCGTTTGCTATCACTGTAAGTAAACTGTTCACTCCCTGTAACTTGCACTTGAAAATGAACAAGGGCAGCCTCTTGCAGTAAAAGGGATGTAATTTTATGAATACAGGGAAGGCAACTACTGCTTGATTCCTGGAATTATACAAAGATCTCCTTTCCTGAGCTCAAGGTTTCATCATATTTGTTAATATAGCAAAACATCACTGGAAACTTGGGCTCTGGCCTTTCCTTTGACCTAAATAACTAAGGGACATGGTGCTCCAGGTGCCTTGCTTTTCTTAAGAGTATTCCACTAGGCCCTTTAGAATCTAGCACAGTGCTTTCTGTACAAAGCAAATATTCAGAGCCTTGAATTATCTTTATGTAGAAAGACTCAAGTGATGTCATTCCACTGGATTTGCTAGGAACATTAGCAACAATTTTATATTACTTATTTTGGAAATAAGACCTTCAAGGCAAATATGAGTAGCTTGTTTCTATCGTCTCTTTCTTGATGATCCGTTAGATTAGAATGATAACAAGTATACATGGAAAGGAAGTGAAGATGCTGGAAGAACTAATAATTTTTATCCAACAAGGAGTTGTCTGTGATCTTACTTGAGAGAGAGAAGCAAGATTTGGGGAGTGATCCATTTTCACCCAGAATATGGCCACATTCTGACAATTCTGAGGTGGTGAAAGTGATTCATCCTTTCAGGGTGTCAACATTCTCATCAGTAAATGACAGATTTGGACTGGACGATCTCTAAAGTCAAATAAGTTATCATTTTTTCTTTCCTTGAACTTATTTATTTATTCAAAAACAATTAATTGAGGGCATGCCATGTGCTATGCATGTGGCATGGGGATATGGCAGTGAGCAAAACGGATAAACATACCTGCCCTGTGGAGTTTCCATTCTAGATGGAGAAAGACACACAATTAATAAATTAAAAAATATAATTAAATACACATATATGTATATTTCAGAGGGTGGGAAGCACAGTAGAGGGAGAAATATGAAAAGAAAGGGAAGGGGAAATTCAAAGGCAGAGTGACCTTTAAATGATGTGGTCCAGAAAGCCATCTAGACATGCATACTTCCAACAGGACAGGGTTGGACTTACCTAAAGAAATCCCATGCAACTGCCTTGGAGTCCATACTTTCTATGAAAAGTTTTTTTTAGCCAAATATATCTTTGACTTGATTTCATTTATTTATTTATCTTTCACATACAATTAAAAAAATTGAATTATAATGTACCCACAATAAAAAAGCTCCCAATGTTAAAGATTGGTTTGATGAATATTAACAGTCACAGTTACCTGTGTAATGATCACACAAAACAAAATATAGAACATTCCTATCATTCTATCAGGCTTCCCCGGGTGGCTCCGCAGTAAAGAATTCACCTGCTAGGCAGAAGACTCAGGAGATGCCACTTGTTCGATCCTTGGGTTGGGAAGATACCCTGGAGGAGGGCATGGCAACCCACTCTAGTATTCTTGCCTTGGAGAATCCCATGGACAGAGGAACCTCACAGGCTACAGTCCATAGTGTTGTACAGAGTCGGACATGACAAGTGACTGAGCACATCATTACATTATTCCTCCTTCCAGTCAACTTCTTGCCCCCTCCCTGACACATAAATCAATTTTTGACATGTATAATCAAAGAGGGGCTTCCAGGTGGCTCTAGTGGTAAAGAACTCTCCTGTCAATGCAGCAGACGTAAGATATATTGGTTCGATCCCTGGGTCTGGAGGAGGGCATGGAAACCCATTCCAGTATTCTTGCCTGGAGAATCCCTATGGACAGAGGAACCTGGCAAGCTATGGCCTGTGGTGTTGCAAAGAGTCATACATGACTAAAGTGACTTAGCACACACATGTATAATCAGAGAGAGTTTTGCCTGTTCTTAGTCTTCATGTAAATGGAAAAGTGAAAGTCACTTAGTCGTGTCCGATTCTTTGTGACCCCATGGACTATACAGTCCATGGAATTCTCCAGGTCAGAATACTGGAGTGGGTAGCCATTCCCTTCTCCAAGAGATCTTCCCAACCAAGGGATTGAACCCAGGTCTCCCACATTGCAGGAAGATTCGTTATGAGCTAAGCCACCAATGGAAACATACTGTATATATTGGTTTGTCTCTTCTTTGCATGATTTTGAAGTTTGTCCATTATGCTTTCTGTAACAGTATTTTGTACCTTTTAATTGCTGAGTAGTATTCCATTGTATGAAGAAGGAAATGGCAAACCCATTTCCTAGTATTTTCTAGTATTCTTGTCTGGAAAACCCCATGGAAAGAGAAGTCTGGCAGGCTACAGTTCATGGGGTCACAAAGAGTCAGACACAACTTAGTGACTGAACACCAACAATAATTCCATTGTGTAGATTTACTTGGTTTTTAAATAGGGACTTTTCATGAATGAGAACCTCCCCCCGCCCAAATATGAATCAGAATCTTTCTGCTGCAAGGGAAGTGTAAAACTAAAGGATCTGCCTGGTGACCTCACCGCTGGATCACCCATCATATTTCTCATGTTTAACTAGTGTTGGTGGGCTTCTTCCTCTTCTGAGTGTCAGCAGGAGGCCCTACACTTGTCAGTATCTTGGTCTTGCCCTCCAGGCACCTGGCCATTTCAGGCTTCCACTCCTGGAGTCTGGACTCACCAGGCCTTTCTCATCACTGCCAATCCATTTACTTAGATGTGCAATCTGCCAGCGACTTCCTTTGTCCAGGCAAATGCTGCAAGGATGGAGCTGCAATTCCACGTCCTTAGCTGCAGTATCTGGCACTAAGGAGTTTGGTTTTATACTTAACTAGTTTGAAGAGATTCTGCCTGGGATCCTCCTTTATTTAGCTCATGGCTCTTTTTTCTTATCCCACTTGCTGCTTTGAATGTCGGGATGGGCAGAATGGGGTAGCTGAGATTTAGAAGGGTGGAGAAACTGTTCATCTTAGGGCTTGTCTTTGAAAAGCATTTCATCTTCCTTTTGATCAATTACTGAATAGAGCAAGCCTGGCTTATCTGAGGAGGTGTTTACAATGTGAAGAAGGCATACTCTTATGGGTGTTTGGAGGATGCATAACTCCAAGTGCACAGGTTTAAAAAAAATGATAAATGATTTTTCTAGAGAAACACTGCATTTTGAAGGGTGACTTGGCACAGGGTCCAGTTAGCTGATACATGATCTCCTGCAGGTATTACTCTGCATCCCTGGTGCAGTGAAGAAGGCCATTAGCACCAGGTAGAGGCCTGGGACGAGTCAGAGGTGTTGGGCTGTCACCGCCTGTCTAAACTCCGTTCATTAGTTTCCTTAACATTTGCCTCAGCTATTTACACAGGATTCCTCAGTAGCCAGAAGGGAAATATCAGGGCAACCAAGCCATGGTTTGGAGCCATGATGTGTGTAGTTAGAGGACTGGTTTTATCTGACTGTTCTTTCCTTCCCCATGACATTGATTCTTTCTTCTCTTGAATATCAGGCTTTCAGTGGGTACTGTGGTATGTTCCTGTGGTAGAATAATATGTGAAAATAAAACATGAATAAGCTAGAACAACACTTAGTAAAACATAGTCATTTTGTATCCAAAAAAAGTATGGAGTTAAAAAACCTGCAAATTATATATGTACAATATGGCATTATTTATGCAAAAATTTTAAATATGCAAAATGATCCTGTATGTCATCTAGAGAAATTTACATATTATGGCAGTTTAAAAATATGCTTCTGGATGATAACCTCCAAATTCAGAATCAGGGTTCCCTCTGGTGGGGGTTTGGAGAGGAATACATCTGGGAGGGGACCACAAGGAACTACAATTATGCTTATAGTAGTTAATTTTGGGGCAGGGCATTTCCCCAACACTGTGTGGTATATGGGATCTTAATTTCCCCACCAAGGATGGAACCTGCACCCTGCATTGGAAGGCAGAATCTTAACAACCGGAGCACAAGGGAAGTCCAGGTATTTAATTGCTGGATGGTGACCCCAAAGGTATTCTATATTGTTATTCATATGTTTTTATATATTAAAACATTTTATAATAAATAAATAAAAATTGTTCATTGCAGTAAGATGATAATTGGTTTTTATTCTCTATATTATTAGATTTCTGACATTCAGTCATTTTCACCCGTTGCCAAATTATAGATTTTGGTTAAGAAATGAAGTTTGGAGGAGGGGTGCTCTTAGATTTCAAAATTTATGTGTCAATGAATTGTTCTTAGAAGGCAGGTTTACCTTCTCAAACAAATAGGTGGTATTATGTCAACCTAATTAATGATGTGGAACACAGGATTTTAAATAAATGCTGCTGTAACTCTTTTTTTCCCCAAAGGATTCTATAATTTATTCATTGATTAAGTGTTATTAAGACTACTGTGTTATTACACTGAGATAAGTAACATGATGTGCTGGGGTGGAAAAAAATTTACTCAACCAAATGTAAAATACACAATACAAAACAAAAGTATTTTAGCCAATTTCCAAAGAGGAAATGCAGCAAAGTACAATGTGCATAAGCCCATTGTGAACAGCCATACTAGAGAATGAATGAGTGTGGTTTGCTGAGCTATTTCAGACTTGTCCCAGTCTGGGATGCGGTGGCAGGAGCTGGATTTGGGTCAGGGCCTTCTGTAGCTGAGAGCAACAAACCTCTCAAACTCTGTCCAGTCCCATCTGCATTCTCCTTTCCTGGGTTTCTGGATTCCTAAGGTTTGTTCCCTGAAAATCTACAAAAGCCATTCTGAACTAGGGATCCCCTCCCCCTCTCTCTGGGCTGGTCCAGAGCTGTGGGTAATGCTGACATCCAGCATGCGTGAGGATGCAAAGGGGCACCCTATGAAAATGGAGATGTAAAGGCAGAGGAAGAGAAATGATGCAATTTCTTTTCCAGCTAAGGAGAAGGATAGCAGAAATGAACGAGATCTGGGAGGAAGTTTATATTAGGGGATAAACAAATGAGTTTTGTGCCCGCCTCTTTAAGTCTCTTCAATGCCGTGTTCATTTCTCTTTTTTGATTACCAGGTAGTGCTGTCCTCAGTCTCTTGGGGCATACTTCTTTCCGGTTCTGGCACAAACTACCCCTCAGGGCTTAAAGACATGCAGATGACAGATGATCAAGGTATGCATCTCTTAATCAAGCTGCCGTATTCGCCCATCTAAAGAGCTGTTTAAAAAACACATCTAGCAGATCTCAGCCTCCAATATTCACATCTTATTTACTCCAACTTTCACTTTTGAAAAATCTAAAGAAATTCGCATGCAGACTGTGACCAAAGGAGAGGACAAGCTAAAAATTCCCTCTGCAGTGGAAGGACATTTCTTTATTTTAAATTCAGCTGCTGATTTTATTAGCTGCTGTCCTGACCTTTCAGCCAGCTTAAGGATAGTTTACATTAACATTGAAAATGTAAACTTGCATGGCCAGGGTGCTTTTCTAAATGACGCTCTTTAGATAGCTTTTCATTTGTTGGATGATAATTACTATTTTTTTTTCTCTGTTGGCTTGTGGAAGGAAAGTACTATGGCACAGTTTCCTTCTCTGTTTACAGACTGAGCACTTGCCATATGTCCAGCCCCGGACATTGTCTTTCTACCCAATCTTATCCCTCTGCCACGAGAGCAAAATCACATTTCAAAAATATTATTTCCACCTTGTACACTGTTGGTGGGAATGTAAATTTGTGCAGTCATTATGGAAAACAGTATGAAGGTTTCCCAAAAAAACCTAAAAATAGAATTACTGTAGAACCCAGCAGTTCCATTCCTGGGTATATATCAAAAAAAAAAAAAAAAAAAAAAACCACCCAAAAACATTAATTCAAAAAGATACATGCACCTCAATGTTTCTAGAAGCATTATTTACGATTGCCAAGATATGGAAACAACTTATGTATCTATCAACAGACAGATAGGTAAAGAAGATGTGATATATAGGTATATGTAAAATGGAATACTGCTCAGCCATAAAAGAGAATGGAAACTTGCCATTTGCAGCAACATGGATGGACTTGGAGGGGATTATGCTCAGTGAAATAAGTCAGACAGAGAAAGACAAATACTGCATGATATCACTTACATGGTGAATCTTAAAAAGTACAAGAAACTCGTGAATATAACAGAAAAGAAGCAGACTCAGATCCAGAGAACAAACTTGTGGTTACCCATGTGTGTGGGGGGCAGAATAAGGGTGTGGGTGGGAGTTACAAACTATTGGGTGTAAGATAAGCTATAAGGATGTATTGTATAATGTGCGGAACATAGCCCAGTATTTCCTAACACCTATAAATGGAGTTTAACCTTTGAAAATTGCATAAAAATTAAAAAAAAAATTTCTGCATGTCTACAGATAGACCAGATATTGGGGTGCATCTCAGCATGAAAAAGGCAGTTTTAGTCCTGGTATTCTAGAAGATTCAATTTGTTTTAGTTTTGCTTATATTTTCTTTGGGAAAAAGTCATTTCATAGTGAACTGCTATGGATGTAGGACAGGATTCCACAAGTAGGGTGAACAAAAATTCTAGCCTAGTAAATTTCTAAGTAAGTCCCTCTAGAAATGTTCTGGTTGGGAACACTTCTTGGAACTCAGGGCTAAATTGATCCCCTTCTCTGGAAATCACTGTTGGGGTTCCTTTCCCACGCTGGATTCCTGAGAAGTGCAAAGCAGCTGATCCTCTTCAACCAAAATTTGGAGCTCTCGCTTAGAGAGAGGTACAGGACAGGAAATGATGTAGGTATTTGACTGTTACCTGACATTCCTTTTAGTCAGAAAATTCAGATCTTCCTTGAGCTGTGATGAAATGCCACAGTAATTGGCCAAATTTCTACCTCACTTGGCGTTGTACGTAATATGCCTTAATAAATATTTCAAACTCATTACTATATGTATTGAATGGTTCACTCTAAACCAGTGTAATCTGCTCAATCAAAAACCATTCAGATCTTTAAAAATAAAATGGACTGCTATTATACAATTGGCAATTCCCCCTTTTTGTGTACTCAACAAGTGTCAGGCCCCTCCAAGTTGTTTTTCATATCTTGTTTCTAATCATGGTAAAATCCAGAGAGGTGGGCATTGTTATACCTATTTCAGAGATGAAGGAACTGAACTTGAGGAATAACAACTGACCTGCTCAAACTTATGCAGACAGAAATTGGCAGCACGGGGTGGAAAGTCACCTCCTATCTGATGCTGGAGTTAACCCTCTGTCCACTTTACCAAACCTCGTCCCATGTTCAAAACCATTAACACGGTCACTGGGTACCTGATTAGTACCAGGTATTGATGGTACAAATCGATATCGATGCGGTACTAACGTGGTATCGAATCCATTTGCCTTGTTTAGAACAACCGAGACAGAGATGCATTGACTTGATCGAGGATAAGTGTGTTACAATTAGATGTGTTTCATGTTTCTTGGGCCTTATCTTCGGAAAGCATCTTTGACAGTAAATTTGCCTTTTGATAATACATAGGACATGGGAGGGATCTTGCCAAAATAACATGCTTCCTAGGATTGACCCTTTGCAGGGGGTTATGGTTGTTTCCCTTATCATTAGATGGGATGTTAACCTGGACAGTTTACTCTCTTAGCTAATGTACCCTTGGAAAAATTTTAATTTTCAATCTTGCCAGCTATGAAAAAGTGACAACAAAACATGTAAATATTACACCTAACCCAGCAGTCCTTTCAATGGCCACAGAATTGTTTCTTTGTGGTGCAAAAGAGACTTTCTATCTGCCACTTGTATAAAGTAAGCCCCGATTTGGGGTTGTTTTTGGAGGGCAAATGGTGCTGCTGCTTATCTGATTGCACTTAGTGATACATTTTAATCTATGATTTATACAACCTGACATTGACGTTCGTTTAGCTCACATTACAAGCGAAGTAATTCACTCCTTAATGAAGTGTACCCTACATGACATATTGACCATGTGAGCTGACAATCATGGCTCTACAACAGGCCGAGGTAACATTTTCTTTTAAGTAGGCTGTCAGTTAATAAACTTAAAACAAGGCCTGCTCACCTGCCATTCTTCCAGAAGTATTTTATTGGGGCATCAGAGAAGCACATACTAACATCAACTATCAAAATGGAGGGAAAGAGCAAAAAAAATGCATGTATTCAATGTTGTTCAGATGAAGAGCCTTTCCATGAATTTATGCAATATCCCCTCCAACTTTTTATTTTGAAAAAAACTTTCAAGCCTATAGAAAAGTAGAAAACACAGCCCCATGAATATCTGTACACCTTTTACCTAGATTCAGCTAATTGTTCATATTTTGTCACCTTTGTGCACTCTGTGTGTATATATGCCTTTGTATTATTTTAGAGTAAATTCAGATATTATGACTCTTCACTCCTAAAATGCTTCAGCTTGTATCCTGTGATGATCAGAGCATCCTCCCATATAACTAAAACATCATTAACACACAACTAAGAAAATGGACAATGCAAAAATATAATCTAATATATAGTTTATATTCCAGTTCTCCCAACTGTCTCCAAAATGTATTTTAAGCTATCTTTTTAAAATGCAGAATTGAATCAAAATTTATACTTTGCATTTGGTTGTTAAGTATTTATTCAGAATTTTACCAGTAAAATTATAAAATATATAGAATTTTAATTTTATATATAAAATTATGCAGAATTTTACCAGTAAAAATGAAAGCTTTGATCCACAATGATCTGAAAGGGCTATCGATAAACTGTTAGAAATGCTTTATACCAAAGTATTTCTAGTGGATTCTACTTACAAAGTATGTAATCTATCTTAGTGGTCATTTTTCTTTTTCCCTAATGTATTTCAGTCTATTTCCCTTTACTATATTTAAATTGGTGGACATGGGGAAATAGTATTACTGATTAAAAAAAATTCAGTCTCATAGAGATATATGTTTTATTCTAAGGTTTCAAAATCATTGTAGGATTAAAATCCCAATCTAGAGGATTCATTCTAGCCCTACACAAAAAGGGAAAGGAATCATGAACTTTTCTGCTTAAAGCAGAGCTTTTCATATTTAGAATGAATTACAAGTTTCAGATAATTGAGTTTTCTTCTAACTTAGACTTTTACTTATTTTCTTGAGAGCAAAATGTGTTAAATTAAAAGTGGAAAGGAAAATTAATTTCAGGGAACACTATCACTAGGGCAAATGATTTTATTTCTGCCATGGACATTCAAAGATCAAGTTTAAGGGAATGCGATTGAATTCAGTGTCACAAATGCACTTCTCATGTATAATAACATGTATCTAAGCCTTTGTAAAGTGGCTATAGAATTGCTTTAGAGTTGTACTTAAACACAGAAGTGTGTGTTTTGTAAGTTACAGTTTGTATGGATTCTACACACTCTATTTTATATCATATTTTCATCTGCAGTGCAAAAACTATTGCAGAAAATAGAAGAGGGGAATTGTGACCTTTTATGTTCACTTGGTAGAAGACAGTAACTTTATTTTCAAAGTAGCAAAACAATATTATCCTTTTTCATATTAAATAATAAAAAGGCTTATGTTCAATTTAATATATTTAAAAAAACAACCCCCCCACCAAATCTTTGTCCACTGGTAATTGTTATTGAATTTTAAAATTAACTAGAATATTTTTCCTCCATAGTAGAAAAAAAGTGGAGAAAATGTAGTAGAAAAAGACATATTTTATCACATCTAAGACATATTTTCACCTTTTAATATTTGAAATAAAGCTGTATCTTGAAACACAGAGCACGAAAATTTTAAATTAGTATTTTTCCTTTCTTAGTGATATTATATAAAGTAATTGTGCTTCTTATAGTGGATGGTTTCTTACTTTCCATGAAATATAACGCTGAACAATATAATATGCCATACTATATATACCATCTATGAGAATTTATAGCAAAGGGACGTATTTTTATGAGCAGTGTTATGGTTGAGAAATTAGACACGTGGTCCCAAAGACCTTATCATACAAAGGATGGTTTGTCGCTTCAGCCGAGTCTGACTCTTTGTGACCCTATGGACCTTAGCCCATCAGACTCTTCTGTCCATGGGATTCTCCAGGCAAGAATACTGGAATGGGTTGCCATGACCTCCTCCAGGGAAAGGATGGTTTATCTTTGGATAAATCAACAAACATTAAATTAGATTTACTCAGAAATATTAGTGGCTGACTTATCAAGTGCCTTTTTGAGGAATATAATTGACTGGTTTTAACCTAGTCAGCTCCTGCATTTCTATTTCTGGTTTTGGTTGAACTTATTTAGAGGGTATCAACTTTTCATTTAGAGCATCTACCATTTCTACTACCATAAATAATGCTTTCAAAGCCCAGGCAATGTGGATGTCAGCCTGGTATCCACTCACTCTGAGAGGCAGGTTTCTATAGACAAACCTTTTGCTACTGAAAACAATCAATACTGGAAGGACAAATTCACTGATTATTCTGAAGATACTAAACTTGTAATCACAGTGTTTCTTTGTATTTAAGAAGGTGAAAACTAGCTGAATTCTTCTATTGGAAAACACGTGGTAACCCAGGGAAAACAACTGTTTCAGCATCATGGGAGATTTTGGACCCTGGATGACAGTGCTGTTATAGAAGATGGAAGATGTGTGTTGTCATGAGGGCTCCCCACCTGTCCTGGTCCATAGAGCCTTCCAGGTACATGCCCAGGTCTGGTAACAGTGTACAGCTTTCATGTAACTTAGGGTTATTCTGGCCTCCCAAGTAGAAGTCCTGTGTTGAAGATACAGCTTCAAAAGACTACATTGCTACTATCATGAACCAATAGGCAAATTTCACTCATGGCGCAAGTCAACCTGATTGAGTGGGGCTGCAGTTCTGAAATGTCATCTCAGCATGTGCAGAGAACCTTAACTGATTCCTGAAAAACTGGAGGCACCCGGATAATTTTCTATAATGAATCCAAGATCCTCTTAGAGAAACATTTTGTCCCAGACTCCTGGACACCAAGGCCTGTATGGCAGAGGCTTTACTTTTTATTTTTGAGTACTTTTTCTTAAAATCTACCTACAAACAGAAAAAAAAAATACATAAATTATAAGGTCAGCTAGTGAATTTTCACAAACTGAATGTACCTGCAGGCAGTATCGGGCTCAAACATCAGAACGTTCACTGCTTCACTTTGTCCTGTTGCCTCCCTCATGCCCCTTCAATTCAACTTCCCCAAGGGGGATTTTTTAATTTTATTTTATTGGAAGATAATTGTTTTACAATATTGTGTTAGTTTCTGCCATATATCAACATGAATCAGCCACAGGTATACACATGTCCCCTCCCTCCTGAACCCCCCTCCCACTCCCCTCTCCATCTCACCCCTCTAGGTTGTCACAGAGCACTGGGTTGAACTCCTAGTGTTACAGAGCAAATTCTACCTTCCTATCTATTTTACATACGATAATGTATGTTTCCATGCTATTCTCTCAATTCGTCCCACCCTCTCCTTCCTCCACTGTGTCCACAAGTCTGTTCTCTATGTCTGTTGTCTCCATTGCTGCCCCTCAAGTAGGTACATCAGTACCATCCCTCTAGAATCCATACACATGCATTAATATGCAATATTTGTCTTTCTCTTTCTGACTTACTTTACTCCATATAATAGACCCTAGGTTCATCCACCTCATTAGGATGGACACAAGGGAAATTTTTGTAACTTTCTGATTTTAATCTCCATGAAGGAGCCTGTTCCCTCATTTTCCCCTGCCCCATTAATTAAACGGCCACAAATTCTTCTTCATCTTTCAGTTAAGGTCAGTCGCTCAGTCATGTCTGACTCTTTGTGACCCCATGGACTTCAGCACACCAGGCTTCCCTGTCCATCACCAACTTCCGGAGCCTGCTCAAACTCATGTCCATTGCATTGGTGATGTCATCCAACCATCTCATCCTCTGTTGTCCCCTTCTCCTCCTGCCTTCAATCTTTTCCACCATCAGGGTCTTTGCCAATGAATTGGTTCTTCGCATCAGGTGGCCCAAGTATTGGAGTTTCAGCTTCAGCATCAGTCCTTCTAATGAATATTCAGGACTGATTTCCTTTAGGATGGATTGGTTGGATCTCCTTGCAGTCCAAGAGACTCTCAAGTCTTCTCCAACACCACAGTTCAAAAGCATCAATTCTTCGGTGCTCAACTTTCTTTATAGTCCAACTCTCACATCCATACATGACTACTGGAAAAACCATAGCTTGCAGAGAAAAGGCTACTTCATACTATAGTTTCAGAAGGAAACCACTGAGAAAAAAATAAAATAGGATGTTGTGGTCATCTCCCAAAAGCATTATAATAGAGGCAGAAGGGGTGGTCCTGAGGTAAGGATACAGTCATGCTGATACGGATACCTTAGATATGGCAGAGGGAAAGTTGGGGTTTCCTGAGTCACGTAGGCAGAGTATCTAAATACCTTTAAATGCTGGGGAAAGCAATAGTTAGGAGGAAATCTTGGAAAATGAATTTTTAAAAATTTAAAAAAGTGATGTGTGGACCACCTTCTATATCCTCTAGTCTTATTGTCTATAATGTGTGCATGCTAAGTCGCTTCAGCTGTGTCCAACTCTTTGCAACGCTATGAACTGTAGCCCGCCAGCCTCCTCTGTTCCATAAGATTCTCCAGGCAAGAATACTAGAGTGGGTTGCCATCCCCTTCTCCAAGGGATCTTCCTGACACAGGGATAAAACTGGCATCTCTTATGTCTGCTGCATTGGCAGGCTGGTTCTTTACCACTAGCACCACCCAGGAATCCCCCTTTTTGTCTACATGAGCTCCCAAATGTGATCAGTGCTAGGACCAGAAAAAGAGAAAAAAAAAAAACTCTTTTGTGAAATAGTTTCTTGCTGTTAGTAGGACAGTCAGAGGAGTTGCACCGGGTGGTGGTGGGGGGCAGCAGGAGTGGGGAGTTCAGTTAGTCTCAGCTCCCAGTGTTGGGGGTTGGTGTGGAAGGAAATGGACTAGAACCATCAACTCCTTTCTACGAACTGTCAGTGCAGACTAGGAAAATAATGCTAGAGATGTTAATATTTGACTCCAAGGCTTTTGACTGTGTGTGACTGGGCAATGGGGTGGGGTTGGACTTGTCACTGAAATTTGCAATTGATGCATGCCCACCATTCTGAGAACTGTATCCCCTGCCTGTATGATTTAGCATGACAACCAGATTACATTTATACAATTAATTAATGTTTGCTTGACCACTTTTATCCAATTTCTTTCCATAGCACATAAAAGAGAACCTGACATAAATTTCTCTTTCAAAACAATTGACTTAGCAACTGCTGACCTTCTGTTCTGTCATTCTAAGGATTGATTGGATATTGTTGAATTGTTTCATTCTACAGTAATTAAACATAAAATTAATTATGCTAGTAACCCATTATTTCTCTGAACCAAGGACTAAGTCATTTGTTTTCGCTTGGTTACTCTGAGAATCTGCCATCAGATGAGCAGGCAAAAAGAAAATCAGACTGTTGGAAAACAGAAACTAAATATTTTTAAGGCACATTTTAATGGCAAAAATATAATCTGAATGCTTCTGATTTCCATATGCATAACATATTGAATTTGTTTAATGTAATTTAAGCCATAAATTTCTTACCTTATGATTTGGTCATTTAAATATTTTCTCAGGTGGCTAATCATTTAGAAAACATGTCAAATAAGAATATATGTTAAGGAAGAGAGACGGATGGATAAAACCAGAAGCATCACTAAAGTCATCATGAATCTCTAATTCTCGATCTGGTTTGCTGCTCAACCGAAATGAAATTTAGTTCACGAGTCATTTTCTTTGTTGGTTTTGTGTAGAAAATGCTTAAAATTACCCTGATATTATGAGCATTGAGTCTGGTGCTGAGAGGCACACAAGCCTGACAGGACTAAATTATCAAAATGTATGTGTTGGGAGAAACCAAAATAGGTTTTTGCAGTTTTCATTAGTGCAGGTCATATTAATTTAATTAATATGATTGAAGATAATATCACTGGATAAGGGCAGCAGATACCTAGCACTGACCTATTACTCACCCGTAGGCCATAAAATAATGCACCTGACAAATGGGTATGCGATCTCATATATTTAATATTTTGGGTAACATTTTTATATATATTTTTTGCTATAGGTTTCCCTATGGCTTTGGGGTATGTTGGTGCACTTCATTAGAGAAAATGTTTGGTATTTTTCAAAATTCATGACTATGATCAGCACTTTCAATATTGAGCAAATTTTTGTATATGTATTCTATTATTCAATATTATTATTAATAATATTCAAAATAATATATATGTTACATGTATTATAGTTATGTTAAAGTGTTTGTTAATCACTCAGTCATGTCTGACTCTTCATGACCCCATGGACTATAGCCCACCAGGCTCCTCTGTCTGTGGAATTATCCAGCCAAAAATACTGGAGTGGGTAGGCCTTCCCTTCTCCAGGGGGTCTTCCTGACCCAGGGGTCTAAACAAAGTCTCCCGCATTTCAGGCAGATTCTTTACCATCTGAGCCACCAATACTTTCTGCAATTTGGACTCTCCCATATCTATTGTTTTCTTTGCTGTGTACCCCTTCCTTTCATCTGGCAGCTGTAGCTCTTCGTATGCTGGAATCTTCTCCTAACCTGCCTGTGGTTCTAGCTGGGGCTGTGATCTCTCACTCTTCTGGCCACAGGGATGGGCGTGGGGCTCAAGAGAACTAATTCACAGCCCTTTATAGCATTTTTCCAGTTGGCAAACAAGTTGTCTACCAATGTTTATTTCCCCCCTTTTACCTTATGAACAAAGTCTTACTTTTTTTTTTTAGCATGGGAATGTTCCCAGTTGAAAATCTTCCTCTCCTCATACTCTCCTGGAACCACAAATGTTCTTGTCTACCGTATGTGGCCAGTGTGATATAAATGGAAATCTGCTGTATGGGGCTTCTGGAAAATTATTGTCCTGATGAAAGGGGTCACACTTAGTGACAAGTGGCTTTTGCCCTCACTCCTGTCCCTTCTACTGGAAAGTCGCACAGAGTGATGTCTTCAGCCTGCTCAGAATAGTGGAGTAGTACTTAGGAGGACCTTGATTCTTTGAGAACATCTCAAGGATCTGCACCAGCCTGAGTCTGCTCACCTTCATAATTCTTGTTATGTCAGAAAAAGAAAACCTCTATTTACCTACCTTACTGTGTGTGAGTTGCTGTTACATTCAGAAGGACATGGTCCTAATGGGTATGGTCCTTTCCCTATGTTAAGGCTGCTTACAGGGAAGGTCAGGGAAGCCTGGCGTGCTGCAGTCCATGGAGTCGCAAAGAGTCAGACACAACTGAGCAACTGAAAAGCAACAGAGAAAGTCAGTCTAAGCAAATGAAGTCAATCCACAGAAGAAATAGTCAAAAGATCAAGAACAAGCCCAGATCTTCAAGTCTCTCATGTCCAGAATTCCTCTGCAGCTTGGGGCTATGTTAGATGACCCAATGGAATCCCATTCTGCCAAGTTTCTTAAAGTTTGGTTTTTCTCTGTCACTCACAAATAACAGAACTTCTGCAGAAATGGAAATAAAGACAAACACACTCTCCATTCAATAAATATCCCAAACCTACTAGTGCTTCCCTTAGCTCCTGTCTGTTGGGATGGGAAGGAAGAATTGGGGTTCTTGATTTGATGGTGTTTGTTGAGGAAGCACCATCATGGAATGTCACCTTACATTTCTGAATCTCAATTTCCTCATCTTCAAAATAACGGGAGTGGATTAGATGATCCCTAAGATCCTTTCAGTTCTAAATCACTATGATCCCATGATAATTTTCCACAGCATCAGCTAGGAACTTAAGTATGGAATACATAAATCAATGGAAAAGAAATGCATTTAGAGATTTTCCACGAATGCCCACTTCTACAGCTTAATAAAAAAGAAAGAAGTCAAGGAACAAGTAAAATTTGCTGTAGATGTAGTCACACAGGTCCAAAGTGTTTTTGTCTAGGAAGGTGATATTTACAGGGTGAAGGAATGAGAGAGGTTTTCCTGAAGATTAAATGATTTCTAAGCATCAACTTTGAGATTTGAAGAGGACTTCATCACATTCTCAAAACCATCATAATAACAATAATTACCGCTAGCTATGTGCTATGAACTCTGCTTGGCATTTTGCACCAATTATCCCATTTTATCCTCATAATGATGCTTTCAGATATATGATCAGATTCCCATTTTATAGCTATTTGTTTTATTATTTTAGTTGTAATCTGTATAAGTCCCCTTTTGAAATAATTGGAGCTTAGCATTTTCTTTTTAAAAAAAATAAAGCAGGGAAATCTGAATACCAAAGTTAACTCCAAAGTTATTTCTCCATTTCTCATTACACATTAAAGTAAAAATAAGTTTCAAAGGAAAAGTTGATTGGGAGTTAATTGTAGAATTGCATCCAAAACAGTTTAGTTTATTAATATACCACTACAAGAGAGGCTTTTTCTACTACACAGTCAGGTCAGTTGAAATTCAGAGATGCTCACTGAAGCAAAGTTTTGTTGACCTGGGAGAAAATATGGCTGGCCAAAAATCTATTTACAAAATTTTCTTGGTAACAAATGTTGAATTTGACTTCAGTTCAGTTCAGTTCAGTTGCTCAGTTGTGTCTGACTGTTTGTGACCCCATGAACTGCAGCATGCCAGGCCTCCCCGTCCATCATCAACTCCTGGAGTTTACCCAAAATCATTGAGTCAGTGATGCCATCCAACCATCTTATCCTCTGTCGTCCCCTTCTCCTCCTGCCCTCAATCTTTCCCAGCATCAGGGTCTTTTCAAATGAGTCAGCTCTTTGCATCAGGTGGCTAAAGTATTGGAGTTTCAGCTTCAACATCAGTCTTTCCAATGAACACCTAGGACTGATCTCCTTTAGGATGGACTGGTTGGATCTCCTTGCAGTCCAAGGGATTCTCAAGAGTCTTCTCCAACACCACAGTTCAAAAGCATCAATTCTTCTGCACTCAGCTTTCTTTATGGTCCAACTCTCACATCCATATATGAATACTGGAAAAACCATAGCCTTGAGTAGACAGATCTTCATTGACAAAGTAATGTCTCTGCTTTTTAATATGCTATCTAGGTTGGTCATAACTTTCCTTCCAAGGAGTAAGCGTCTTTTAATTTCATGGCTGCAGTCACCATCTGCAGTGATTTTGGAGCCCCCCAAAATAACTCAGCCACTGTTTCCACTGTTTTCGCATCTATTTGCCATGAAGTGACGGGACCAGATGCCATGATCTTAGTTTTCTGAATGTTGAGATTTAAGCCAAGTTTTTCACTCTCCTCTTTCACTTTCATCAAGAGGCTCTTTAGTTCTTCTTCACTTTCTGCCATAAGGGTGGTATCATTTGCATATCTGAGTTTATTGATATTTCTTCCGGCAATCTTCATTCCAGCTTGTGCTTCTTCCAGCCCAGTGTTTCTCATGATGTGCTCTGCATATAAGTTAAATAAGCAGGATGACAATATACAGCCTTGATGTACTCCTTTTCCTATTTGGAACCAGTCTGTTGTTCCATGTCTAGTTCTAACTGTTGCTTCCTGACCTGCATACAGGTTTCTCAAGAGGCAGGTCAGGTGGTCTGGAATTCCCATCTCTTTCAGAATTTTCCATAGTTTTTTGTGATCCACACAGTCGAAGGCTTTGGCATAGTCAATAAAGCAGAAATAGATGTTTTTCTGGAACTCTCTTGCTTTTTTGGTGATCCAGTGGATTTAGCAATTTGATCTCTGGTTCCTCTGCCTTTTCTAAAACCAGCTTGAACATCTGGAAGTTCACGGTTCACATATTGCTGAAGCCTGGCTTGGAGAATTTTGAGCATTACTTTACTAGAATTTGACTTAAGAGCCATCAAATGGCTTCTATTCAGACCATCTTTGCTTCAGGGACTAGGTTTTGAAGGGAGACACAACACAACGTTTGTTGAGCCCTGTTCATGAGGCAGGCATTGGGCTAAGGTCCTTTCCACATTATATCACATTTATTCTCCAAGGCAGCCCAGGGAGACAGGTAGAGTTGATTCCATTTACAGAAGAGGAACAGAAGGATTAAATGACTTGCTCAAGGTCACACAGGCAGGGAATGGTGGATGGGACTCTGAATCCCCTCATCTCACCTGCCAGTGGCCAAGCTCTCATAGCTGGTGGGAGTGTGGTGTGTCAGTTTTCCAAGTTCCATGATGAGAACCATGGAAAAGTGCAGAGGTCCAGTGACAGAAGGCAAGTGTCAGCTGCTGATTGTGACTGGCTTAGTACTCTGAGATGGCAAAGAGCTGAGGATGAAGTGTTTAACCTGAAGAAAATTAGTTGAGTGCGCTATATAACACTAAATCTGTTTTCATTCTCTAAAGGTTTTCTTGGGAAGCTCCAAGCCTATGTTGAGAGCAACCTTTTGCTTGTTTTACTGAGTTGATGTCTGGACTTTTTCTTCCAAGGAGATAGATGTAAACCTCTTGATCTGGTGCTTCCCTAGGGCTTCCCTCATAGCTCAGTAGGGTAAATTGTCTACCTGCAATGCAGGAGACCTGAGCTCAGTTCCTGGGCCAGGAAGATCCCCTGGAGAAGGAAATGGCAACCCACTCCATTAATCTTGCCTGGAAAATCCCATGGACAGAGGAGCCTGGCTGGCTACAGTCCACGGGATCTCAAGAGTTGGACACGACTTAGCGAGTAAACCACCACCTAGCATGGGAAGGCCTTCCTTGGTGGCTTAGATGGTAAAGAATCTGCCTGCATGGAGGAGACCTGGGCTAAATCCCTGGGTTAGGAAAGATCCCTTGGAGAAGGGAATGGCAACCCACTCTAGCATTCTTGCCTGGAGAATTCCATGGACAGAGGAGACTGGTGGACTACATTCCACGAGGTTGCAGAGTTGGACACGACGGAGCAACTAACACTTTCACTTTAGTATGGGAAATAGAAAATTGGAAAAGCATCTTGCCCTTGTTGATTTGTTCTTATGTCTCAAGGCAAGCATATAAATTTAACTCTTTCAATGTTATGTGAGTCTCAAACCCTCTCCTTGAAGTGAGAATTAAAAAAACAGAACAATTTTATGTTGCTTTATTTGGGGAGCAGAGGAAAAGAAAATATTTAGTTATCCCTGGTTGCCAAAAGGTAGTGGAATGGGTTTGGGTCTCCCAGAAAATAGCTGGTGCCTCTTATATCATCTCTTTTGTCATCCTCTCCATTCAAGTAAGGTCTATAATTCTTAAAAACCTCGAGGGAGACAGATAACAAACACTTCCTCTTAGTAACCCTCTGAGCCCGTCTCAGTGCTTAATAACCATTATGGAGGGACGTTTCCCCTCTAGAGTAAACCTAAATCATTTTCATGCAGGTTAATGCCATTTCCTCTCTTCTTTCCGGTGAGGGGGAAGAACAGCTGTTCACTGTCTTCCTCAGAGTAGAACTGAACACACCTGAACACAGAGCCATCTACTTACCCTTGGACTTTCATCATTCAGGCAAAGTATGCTGGGCATGCTTAATCGTGTCTGACTCTGCGACCCCATGGATTTCAACCCATCAGACTCCTCTGTCCATGGGATTTTCCAGGCAAGAATACTAGAGTGGGTTTCCATTTTCTCCTCCAGGGTATCTTCCCAACTCAGGTATTGAACCCACATCTCCTGTGTCTCTTGCATTGGCAGGTGGCACCTGAGAAACTTGATAACGTAGGTCGTTCTCAAAGTGAGTGTCTGAGTGGAAACACCAGCATCTTCTGGGAACCTGCTAGAGATGCAGATTCTCAGGCTCCACCTCAGATCTGCTTCATTAGAACCTGAGGGTAGCCCAGTCACTGAGGTTTAAGCCTTCCAGAGGATTTTCTTTTTTTTTTTTTCTTCCAGAGGATTTTCATGCTTCTTAAAATTTGAGAACTACTATCACAATAGTTTTGATCAGACATGTGTGATTGTTACTAATAATAATCCCAGCAATTCATAATGGTTTTTTAAAAGTTTGTATGGATGTCTGCATATAACAATGCATTCTTTTATGTATTTATTTATGTGAGACATTGCCTGACAGCTGTTTGTAGGTTTCTGTGTAATCAGAGTCTCATAGATGGAGATAAAAGTGCCCTCTGTTCAGGCACAAATGTGCAGAGCTGACATTTTGGTTGTGGCCACCTGGGTTTATGTCATAAGTGTTCAGCTAATACAAATAGCAGAAAATACAGGTGGGGACAAAGAAAATGGGGGGACGGAAATGCTTCAAACAGATAACCATTATTTTCTTTGTGTTTTTTTCTCAGACTTTTGTTTCTTATACATAACAGAGAAAAATTCTTCCAAAAGAAATCATACTATACAGTCTTGGTATTCTTAAGAAATATGTTTTGAAAGCTTGATCAATTTATACTGAGATTGATTCACTGGTATCTTTTCCTTGGTTGGCTGTGACTGCAAATATATTTTTAGAAAGATTATTCAGGTTAGGAGTAATTTATACCTATGAGATATAGTAAAATTAACTAGAGAGCCTGAGAATGGTATCCTTGGCTTTGGCTTTATGAGTGCATAATTGGATCAAGCCTTGAAGAATTCCTATACAGAAGAGTCATAACCTGAGGAATTTTTTAAGTTTCTCCTAAACGTTTTACCTGCAATGCAGGAGACCTGGGTTTGATTCCTGGGCCGGGAAGATCCTCTAGAGAAGGAAATGGCAGCCCACTCCACTATTCTTGCCTGGCCATGGACACAGGAGCCTGGCAGGCTACAGTCCATGGGCTTGCAAGAATCGGACACAAGTTAGTGACTAAAGAGAGAGAGAGAATCTCTTCTTTGACTGCTTGCCTTGTCCCTCTCCAGTGGCAGTTCTTCCTTCCATTTTAACTGATTTAACATTTTAACTGATGTCATTGCAGTTCATATGCAGTTTGTAGCATCTTTTGTTCTGAACTTTATCCTTTATAAAAAATTTTAAATCAATGAAATATTAAGTTACCTTTAGACTATGGAGGACATTCCTTAACTCTCGTTAAAGCTGAGCTATATTAAAGGACCTTTTCATGGTTTTTCACTCAGTCTTAGCTTTGTGGAGCTTGGCTGTGCTCACGCAAGATGATGCCTTGAAACATTACCCAGATCTCTTAACTAGAGTTTTGAGAATTCACAGATTGTATTGCCCAGTCAAATAACACCTTTTCCTGAAGAGGCTGAACAAACACATCCAGGTTGGAAGAGTAGGGGTGAGAATGTTTTCCAATATGGGTGTACATTTGCTGTCAAGGTATCTTTGCCAATTCTATGCTTTGGGGCATGGATTGTGTCTGTTTAGTTCACTGCTGTCTAAAAATACCTAACTAAATTCTAGCACAGATAGAGATTCAGTGAATACATGCTAAAAGATTGAATGAAGGAAAATATTTTCATGACTATTTCACTGAGGCAACCAGGAATGCCGATTTAAATGACAGCTAGAAGGGTATATGAGAAAGCCTGTCAAAAACTTTATAGAAAAGTTAACCCAGGTGCCCATTTTATTCATTGCTTAAGGTAAGCATGTCTATTTGTAAAACAAACAAACAAAAAAGTCTACCAGAAATATTTGTTTGGAGATCTCAATTCAGGTTGTTAAGATATTCCAAAATATGGCATTTATTTGCTCAACTCCAACTCTGGGTAATAAATATTTGCCAAGGTAGATGTAACCTAAATATCCAACAGCTTATTTAACAAAATAGTTTGCTTAGAATAATCAAGAGTTCTCAAAGAACTATTTGTTACAACTAAGGTAGGCTATTAAAACATGAAACACATCATATCCTTTCCTAAACCCTTTGAACTTCTAAAACTATATTTTTTTTCATGTATTTCACACATTTGCAAAATTTTTTGCCTTTGCATATTCTTCTCTATTTTTTCATGGTAAGGCTAACTAGAAAAAAACCTTATTCTACCAGTTTATTTCATTTCTTCCCATGCTGTCACCTTAGGATATAAAGTGTTTTCTTCTTTGAATAAAGTAGAAGAAAGATCTTATTTTCAAACAAAAAAGGTGTACATTTAAAAAAAATTCAGTCTCTCCCCTAGCAGAGTTTACAAGTAGTAACTCACTTAATATTTATATGAGTTTGGTATGACTAGTAATCTCATTTTGTAGGGGAAAATGAGGCACAGGGAAGTCAGGTAACTTTCTCAAGGCCACACAGCTTCTACACAGGAAGCAGGAAAACTGGGATTCAAACATAGATAGGTTTACTAGAGTCCATGCTCTTACCCATGTATTATGTAATGTACTGTGAAGATTTTCTGAGATTATTGTTCTGTTTAGACCATCCAAGGTCATTGTCTCCAACCCTGGGCTTAAGGTAGAAAGGTTCATGTTTGATGATTTATGAATTAGGAGCTGCAGCAACTGTCCAGATTGTCTATTTTCCTCATATTTAAAGTGATGAGCTTAAAAATCTGATATTTGTAAAGGATAATCATTCTTGAATTGGGAGGAGGGTGCTTTTTCTATTTAAATAGTGGTGTTATAGGAATGACTGAATTTATTGTGAAAAATGTGCTGTATCTGAATTCCAATACTTTATTTTTTTCTGATGGAACTTTACTTCTCAATCGGACAGTTGAAAGCTTGAACTAGAACGAGAATGTTTGCCTAGAGGATGAGATGGTTGGACGGCATCACCAACTCGATGGACATGAGTTTAAGCAAGCTCTGGGAGTTGGTGATGGACAGGGAAGACTGGCATGCTGCAATCCATGGGGTCGCAAAGAGTTGGACACGACTGAGTGACTGAACTGAACTGAGGGTGCTTGTATATGCTTCCCCTCTTCTTTTGCTCTATCCCTTTGCCTGACTTTGTACAAAGTAAAATGCCAGGAAGAGAAATGGAGAAAGTGATACTATTAAATATAGCACAGGTGCTATTTTCATAGATATTTGTGGTGCTGGGAAGTTTTAGCTCTCCTATTTTTATATTCTCTATGAAGCTTTTTACCATTTTTTCAGAGATATACATACTGCAGCAGAGTACAAGATTACTAGGACAGGAGTGTTATTCACTTTACTTGTGCTAGGGAGGAGGATTTAGTGAAAGAGAAGGGGAAAAGAGTGAAAGCCTACTAGATCAGAATCTGTCTTAACTTGGTGTTCAACTGAATAAAATTTTTGGAGTGAAGGAGTAGAGTTTTCTGATTTTATTTATCTTTTATGGTGACGCTTGTTCAACTTTCTTATAGAATAATAGAAACAAAGATAACTGCCATGAATCTCAGCTTCCCCAAGACCAGAACTTAATTTAGTAGCTGCCCAAAAAAATTTCCCCAAGAAAAGTCTACCAATCCTATTTTCAATTGAAGTTGGTAAGAAAATACAACCCAAATAAAGTATTGAACTCATAAGGCATTTTTTTTTTAAGAGAAAATAAGGTTTTATGTACTTCAACTTGCAGACTTCAACGCTGCAAATTCAGGTAGCAAAAGGTTGGAGCCTTTCAACTCTAGTCAAGAGATAAAACCTTGATCCTTAATAAGCAGTGAAAAGATGCACATAGTGGAAAATATTTTCCAATTGCTTATTCATTTGCCACATGTTAACAGAGATTGTTTTATAGTTTCCAACCAGTCATTGAAGTTAGTTTTATTTCCTTCTCTTACCTTAGCAAAAATATTCTAAATTGGTACGTAAAAGCCTCATATCCTTTTGACTTCTGACTGAGAGTTGAGACATACTGCAAATAAGCCATTAAGTTCTGTCCATTGAAACTTATGACAATACTCTTTGCATACATATACCTTTAAGGTTATGTGAAAGTGGTTAAGTCATCTCTCTGTGATGATCTTTATTTTTTCCCTTTTTTAAAAAACATTTAAAAACAACCTAGACTTTATTTTTTTAGAGCAATGTTAGGTTCTCAGCAAAAATTGCGCAGAAGGTAGAGAGGTTTCCCATATACTTCTTTTTAAAATTAATTTTTATTGGTGTATAGTTCCTTTACAATGTTGTGTTCGTTCCTACTGTACAGCATAATGAATCATATGATGAAGTGCATAAGGAATAAAAATGACTAGAGTCGGCACGATCTTGGATAAGTGACCTTGATTTCAGATGTAATGATATTCCATTGAAGAACCGCATTCGGGGCAAGTTGAATGCACATATGAACGGTCGCGCTGAGGAGGAGTTGGTCAGGAATGGGGAGGATGGGGGTGGGTGGAGTGCAGAGCAGTACAAAAGGAGACCACAGTGTTCTACCAGGCGCTGCTGGTGTTTTCAGATTAAGATGGGGGATTAAGGAATTTTACTCAGCAATTTGAGATGCTTTGTTAGGGGCTGAGGAGATTTGAGCTGCTTTGTTCTCAAACCACATGTTAGTGAAAAAGCAAACAGGCACTTAATCCTGACAGACAGCAGAACTTGACATCAATTTGCCCCTTGGGAGGTGACCAGGAGTTCCCTGTGACGGGCTAAAATGGTCAGGCCTTGTTTTTCTGGAGCGTAATGCCAACATTCCATTCTAACCTGTGTTTCTCAGCCATGTGGCCATAATGTGGTTGCTTGGACTGACCCAGAGTTTCTTGATATTAGAGACCCTCCTTTTTTTTTTTTTTTCTAAAAGCTAACAACAACAAAAACCTTTTAAAGGCAAACAACCTCCAAGGTGCCAGATACTTAAACAGATTTCAAACAGGTCTAATATATTGGCCACTTAGTTTTGAAAAGAAATATAGAAAAGCTGAGATTCTTTCCTTTGGAAAATAATGGATAGTTTCTTTCCACAATAGGATCACAGGACAACAATATCCAGTCTTGAGCCTGTATATGATTGTGAAATAAACATCAATTCTTAAATAGAGTTTTGAGGGAGGCTCTACTGACTCACCAGTTACACTGAAGTAATGTCCTTCAAAGTCACTGAAGTAGGACGAAAGCAAACAAAATGAATGGGAAAGAAATTAATGACTTCTTGAATTGGATTGGATACATTACTAAATTTAAGTGTACACAGTTACACAGTCTGGCACATAATCTGAAATTGTGGTATAAAGGCTAATTTTTGCCATCTTGAGTTTGTATCACCCTTAATCCATTGACCTAAAATGCACTTTTAGTAGGCTATTGATTTACTGAACTTTGGCATGCATAGGAAAATCATTTTAAAAATCTGAACTGAAGCAGAAAACTTATAAAGCATCTTTCAAAACAAATCTTATTACATTATAAAGATTTTTCTGGATGAATATTCAGCTAATCAATAACTCCTGTATAGTACTCTGGTAGAATGTGAAAATCTGTTACATCTTAATAATTAGAAAAACAAGTTTTGTCACCAGTGCAAGGCTGTTACATTTTTGCAATATTTACACACCTGACTTTGAGCCCAAATTTGAGTTTTGCTCCTCCAGCTCCTCCCCACACTCATATGAACTCAGGAAAATTTATCTCCTTATGAACTAACTACTCACTACCAATGTCCCTCCACACTAACATTGTAGGTGATTTTCTCCATTCTGCTATAAACTCACAATTTTCTTTTAAATAACCAGAATTATTAGTCAAGTAATCTTTGTTTTAGGATTGATGGGACCCTCTTTATGTTTAAATAGCATCAAACTCATTTTCAAATGAGCAGAAGCATCTTGTATAAGGAAATTAGTGTCACTTCAGATTACCAAAAAGAGAACCATATTTGAGTTTGAGGGTTTAATCTGAAGAAAATATACCTTTGCATTGGCCAACCATTTCCATAGTTGCCAATTCTGAAGACCAGAGATCATTTCCAGTATTTTCTATGTCTTTAGTTGTTTTTTGCAGTACCAGTGGGAGAGAAATCTGAAATTCAAAATACTTAAAAGGGACACCCATTCATTCATTTCTTCTAAACCAGTGTATGTTAACCTTAAATAGCCTTTAAATTGTGTTGCACCTCTGTTTTATGAAGGTTTACCTGGCATATTATAAGGATCAAATACAGGGTGAAACTTCAATCAGAAACACAGTATTCATTCACTTAACTCTAGTACAGTAGAGCAAATTCAGGGTGACTCGAGGGACACAATGTCTTGTAAAACATATGTACTTAATATAAGGGTCATAAAACTTATTAAATTAAAAGCTAGGTTAAAAATAGGAAGAAAATTTATGCTGCTGTCTAAAATAGCAATAATTTCCCTTTGGCCTTTCCCTTTCCAAGTAATATGGATTCTCGTTAGGAGGGGAAAAAAAAGCCAACTTATGAATTCTTCATTTTGTAGAACCAAATGCAAATCTCTTTTAACTGCAGCATGCATTTTAATGGGCAAGTGATAGGGCAGGAAATAGAGGAGCGAAAAGACAAGATGCGAAACCTTGAAAAGTGTACCTGTGTCTGGGTTTCAAGGAGGCTTTGTTCACAAGCCCGAACAACAGCCCTTTAGTATTAGCTTGTGTCTAGGGAGAAGAGCTTGAGGAATATAAGGACAATAGAAACAACGTCTCAGAATAGTTGAACTGGCTAAGGAGTGGCAGTACAGTGGAAAGCAGGGTGGAGAACACAGACCACACATTGATGTTCATTCAGCTTACAGCAAGGTGTCTCTGGACAAAACCTATTCTTGTTCAAGCAAACTTTGGGGTGTTCAAAATCCATGGAAACCAGAGAATTTGAAGTCAAGATTTTTTTACAACTGAAGTATGGTTGATTTACAATATCTAGTTAGTTTCAGGTATACAGCAGTGATTCAGTTTTATATCATGCACACACATATATATGTGTGTATATATTTACATATGTATGTATATATATACATACACATACATGCACATAGGATCTGCCTGCCAATGCAGGAGTTGCAGGAGACGTGAGTTGGCTCCTGGGTCTTGAAGATTCCCTGGAGAAAGGAATGGCAACTCACTCTAGCATTCTTGCCTGGGTAATACCATGGACAGAGAAGCCTGGTGAGCTACAATTCAGGAAGTCATAAAAAGTCAGACATAACTGAGTGACTGAGCAGCACATATACACACAAACATGTATTCTTTTTCAGATTCTTTTCCCTTATGGGTTATTACAAAATACTAAATATAGTTCCCTGTGCTATACAGTAGGTGCTTGTTGGTTATTTATTTTATATGTGTGTGTGTGCTTAGTCGCTTCATTCGTGTCTGACTTTTTGCAACCGTGTGGACTGTAGCCTGTCAGTCTCTTCGGTCCATGGGATTCTCCAGGCAAGAATACTGGAGTGGGTTGCCACGCCCTCCTCCAGGAGATCTTCCTGACTCAGGGACTGAACCATGTATATGTTAATCCCAACATCCTAATTTATCCCTCTCCTCCCCGCTTCCTCTTTGGTTACCATAAATTTGTTTTCTACATCTGTGAGTCTGTTTTCAAAGTCAGTTCATTTGTATCTTTTTTTGAATTCCACATATAAGTGATATCATATGATATTTGTCATTCTCTGACTTACTTCACTTAATACGATAATCTCTAGGTCCATGCGTGTTGCTGCAAGTGGTGTCATTTCACTCTGTCTATGGCTGAGTAATATTCCATTATATATATGTACCACATCTTCTTTGTCCATTCATCTGTCAATGGGCAATTAGGTTGCTTCCATGTTGAAGTCAATTGATCTCTACTCCTGCCTCACTCTGTGGTCCGTGGGCCACACTGAGATAGAAAATGAGACATTACTCTGACCCCTCTTTAATCCACACAGCAAAACTATGCTGAGTCTGTTCGAAAGTTTGGCTTCAACATGACAGCCATTTTTCTAGTTGTGATCCTCAGAAAAGCACCTTAGGAATTTGAATCCAAAATAATATCGGTTTCCTTCTACTGCATTTACACAGATATCTGCAGCAAATTTCATCTTCATACAAAAATCTTAAGACTGTTGAGAAGGAGCTGTGCTTGGTCATTTATCGGTTTGCTCTTAGACCAATTCCTGCTATCTCCTTGCTCTTTTGTATTTTAGGGAGCTTGAAAGTGAAGTGAAAGTGAAAGTCGCTCTTTGCGTGTCTGACTCTTTGTGACCCCACGGACTTTATAGTCTGTGGAATTCTCCAAGCCAGAAAACAGGAGTGGGTGGCCTGTCCCTTCTCCAGGGGATCTTCCCAACCCAGGGATCAAACCCAGGTCTCCCATATTGCAGGTGGATTCTTTACCAGCTGAACTACAAGGGAAGCCCAAGAATACTGGAATGGTTAGCCTATCCCTTCTCCAGCGGATCTCCCTGACCCAGGAATCAAACTGGGGTTTCCTGCATTGCAGGTGGATTCATTACCAACTGAAAGTATTGATACATTGCCATCTGGCTTCCACAAATGGAGACTCTGAGCAAGGAGGAGGGGAGACTGGGATACCCCAGCCCCTCAACCTCCAACCTGGTTTGGAGGTGGCTCTGACAGTAAAGAATCTGCCTGCAATGCAGGAGACCCGGGTTCAATCCCTGGATGGGGAAGATGCCCTGGAGGAGGGAATGGCTACCTACTCCAGTATTCTTGGATGGAGAATTCCATGGCAGAGGAGCCTGACAGGCTATATAGTCCATGGGTTTGCAAAGGCTTGGACACGACAGAGCGACGGACACTTTCACTAGCAATGGCAGCATCTCCTCTGAGGTTCCAGAACCTGCGCTCTTCCCTTTGTCCCCTTGGTCTAAGGGTGGCAGGGGCTTCCTGCTGTTGCCAACTCCTGTGGTCTCCATTTGGCCTTTAAGTTCTTCCAGCAATTTTGGAAGTAGGTTCCAGTTTAAATCCTTTTGTTGAAGTACCTGATGGTGATTCTGTTTTCCTGCCTTAACTGATAGAGCAGCCAATGGCTTTTTCATTTGTAGGTTATTGGTTCAAAAGGTAGGAGATTCTGTTTGAAGTCTTCAGGCTCCTTTTGGCCATCGGTAGGCAGCTGGCTCACAGTAGTCATTTTGGCAACTGGCACACTCTGGTAGACATGAAACAAACATGTTTGAAGGCAAAGTGAGGAAGTAAGAACCATGGAAGGGGCTTATAGGATGTATATTTTAAGGATATAAAAGAAGGCACATTGATGGCCATGTGGATGCACGGTTGACTTTGGCTGACTCCCTTTAGCTGGATAGCACTGAAAATGGAGGCTTCTTATGTCCCTTGAAAAAAAACTCCTAAAACCCTATAATCCATTTTTCTTTTGTCCTTGAAGTCTTTTTATTTTTTTAAAATTTTGCAAGTATCAAGATAGTGTAAAAATAGCCTTGTTTGAACTAAGATAAGCAATTCAGACATGCACACTCAGAGGCCCAAACTAACTTTGATCAGTAGCGTACTAAGCCACTTCAGTCGTGTCCGACTGTTTGCGACACTATGGACTGAAGCCCACCAGGGTCCTGGTAGAGGAACTCTCAGAATCATGAATCAGTTTCTTTCTCTCTCTCTTTTTCCTGCCTCCTTTCCCTGTGTGATCCCATTCCCCAACAAAACTAAAATTTGGTTTCCACGATAAAACTTCATGGGCTGTTGGCTTGACGTGAGTTTGCCCAAAAGAGTTCTCAATATCCAAACCCCAAACCAAATAGCTTTGCCATTCAAAATACCATCTTGAAGGCTGACATTTGCTGAGACCTTGGGAACATAGCATGTGGGGACTTTGATTCTGTTTCCAGTGGCAGCTGGGCCCAGTCCAGGCTGCTCTGCCACTAACATTGTCATTGGGTGGCATGAGTGGAGCTGGAGGGGACATTCTTCTTGCTTTTAGCCTCAGGGGCTTTCGGCATCCATTCAGTGTTCAAGAAATTCACACTGGTTTGAAACATATTTTCATCAGGCTCCTAGTAAGGCTTTGGAAAGCTTGAAAACAGACTGCTCATTTTGGGGAAGTCTTTCTTTGAACCCACCAATTTTATGAAATTTAAGCACATTGTTCATTGTGTAATTATAGATGAAATATTAGAGAAGTGGACTAATTATACACAATGCACTCAAGCCCAATTAAACTAGTGTCTGTGGTGAATGTAAGAGTATTCTCTTTCACTAATAAGAAATACTGTCTGAACAACAGAGAATAAAATCGTTAAATTGGATATGCTGTAGAGATTATAAATATCCTATTAGCATATAAAATGAGGATTAACCTTATTTAATCTCTGCATGCCAGATCATCAAAAGTCATATTGAACTCTGGTAATGTTGCTGCATCCATCCTGCAAAATAATAATAAAAAAACCTCACTATTAATAAATATGCCTCACCAGATGCTATTCTCATGTACTAAATTAAACTGTTGGAGAAACTCAAGTATTCCCATAATTGCTTAACAAAATGGCAAAACTACTTTTACCTATTCGTTGTGATATGATGGCTGATTCAGATGTATGTCATCCTAGTGGCTGGAAAAAGTGTGTCTCCCTGGCTGGGCAAATTAGCCTACTTCCAAATAAGTAAAATATACAATTCATCCCAGCTAGCACCACAAGTGACCTTTTGAAAATGTAAATTAAGTGATTGCACACACCAGGGGTGTGTTGAAAATGAAAATGTACGTGTTGGAGACATACTGCCACCGTTGCTTCAAGTATTAATTGGCAGACTGAATCCAGTTTTCATGTTTTCATCAGTCACAGGAAATTCCACTTGCAGATACTCATGACTCTTGTTTTTGTGATAAATAATTAGAGTTGGGCAGAGCAACCTCTGGAGTTTAGCAAGAACAAGGGGTTTCTCAAATTTTTTTTAGAAGTTGATTTTTTAATAAGTAGGGGAGCATTCATATTGTTTAGTTTATTTCTTCTAATAGTTATGTCTGTTTATAATATTTACATATATAGTTACTATTCTCTAGGTAAGCCCTGAAAAATAAACACATGCAACCTATACCTTGACAAAATTATCCTGGCGGAAGAAGGTACTAAAAAAAGTCGAATGGATTTATTAGTACAAATAAGAGGATGTATGGTGAGTATTGGTAATAACCAGGCAGAAGATGGCATAGATGGTCATACAGTAACTAAGGAAGACAGACAATTCAACACTGTACTTTAAAATAAGAATTACTCAGTGTTCTGAAGAGACAATGTAACTATTTGGAACTGAGTGCTCTAGAATTGAGATTGAAATGAAAAATGAAAGCTCTAGAATACAACTATATTAAATGACAAAAATAGAACAGATCAAAATACCCTAATGGCAAATCAATAGGTAAGGCACTATCAGTCATGCCCAGCTTGAATTTAAATTCAAATTATAACATTGTCTATGTGGTGTCACAAGAATTCAGCAAAGTTGAAGACAGTGTTTGTATATCCCTTTCCTGGACTGTGATCTTTCACAACTCAAGGACAGAAATCTGTGAAGCGGGTGGTGGTCAGCGAGCAGCTCTTTGTTGGAATAGAGGGAAAGGGGCTGAAGTCAATCTTTCTTCCTCTTTCTTCCCTCCCTCTGTCCCTTTTCCCTTCCCTCCCCCTTCCATCTTTCTCTCTAAGAATTCTTGTTTATATTCCTTTTAAGATTTGATAGCTGTTTTTCTCTCACTGTGAAAATCTTCAGGAGATGGGACTATAAATACATTTATAAACATTGAGAATGACCGTGGCCATTCCGACTTCATGCTCCTAATTAGGTGCATTTATTTTAAAAACAATCAACACGTACACCTTTTCTTTGGTGGAACCCTTCCTCTTGCTTTGCTTAGGTGGTCTTGCCCAAGAAAACAAGTTTAGTCCAAATTTCTGTGAAAACTCAGATGGAAAGAAACTAAGAATACACTGGAGGGAACAGGTCCGGAGGGGCAGGCGGTGCATACTGTCCCAGCCTGTGGGCAAGGACTGAGTCCAGGAATACAGAAGGGTCTGAATGGGAGGCTAGAATTGGGAAACACTCATCAGACACATGAAGTGAAATGTGATGATTGCATTATGTTTCAGGAACTAATGCAAAGCAAGCAAGGTGTATGTGCAAAGAGAAACTATAGTTAACTTTTTTTGCATCCTGGGACCAAAGCTTGCCAAACCAAGGAGACTTTCTTTCAGTTCAGTGACATCCACTGTTAGGGTTTCTTTCCAGGTTTCTTGGCTTTTAAGACCACTTGCACAATAATATATATATATATAATATACATATATATGTATATATGTACACATATACATATTATGTACACATATACATGTATATACACACATATATATGTACATATATACATAATATATACATATTATATATATACATATTATATACATATATAATCTTCTGCGGCTACTTTATGATGTGGAGAAGGCGATATGGAGTGAGTACAGTGTTAATAATAATGGCATTTTTGCCCTTTTGGTCAAACCAACAATTTAAGAGTTTCAGCTTTTATTTTTGTATTCCTTAAACCCAATTAAAAGCTATCTGTAGGGGCTATTTTTTTTTTTTTTTTTTTTACAATTTCTTTGTAGTGCTGGGCAACTGAAGAAAATCCTGTGCCTTCAAATTTTTGATGAGATTATGGATTTTCTGTGACAATATCACTTTAAATAGGCCTCCCCCCTGGCCACCCCACGTCTAGCTTGCATAGAGCAATTGAGCCTGGCCTCGTTACATTATGGGTAGATGGTTTGGTTGTGACATGGGATCATTCTGACTTCAGAAAAGCAGTAGACAGTGTCTAGAAGAAAAAAAAAGGTCTTTATTGAGACGATCAAAAGGGACATAAAGGCAAAAACTGACTTTCACTGAAACAGGACTGGGGACCAGGCCTCCAGTGTCCTTATTGTAATTCATTGCTTGTTTCTAGGCCCCATGATAGAATTCTTCCATAACAGACAGAGGACTTTGTGAAATTGTAAATGAGTACGACTTCAAGCACTCTGTGGAAATATATTCTCCCCCTATAGTCCATACATTATTTCTGCTTAGTTATGGTGGCTCACATTTCCCGTAAGTATCAGAGAGAACTTAATTCAACTCACACCGCATCACTTTAAAATTGTGCAGCTCTCTTAATCAACCTTTGTATCAGCCACAAATGTGCTGTATGACCTAATTTGAAAATGTCTCAAAGTGCTGACTCAAACTGTTAGTGAATAAAGGCTAGTCATTACCATTATGACACTAATGTGATGCAAAATAAAATTGAGTTGCATCAGCTGAACATTAGTTTGCAAAAATATTAGTGATTGAAGCCATTTTCTGTTCATATTTTATTTATGCTTAAATATGTATACATATGCATATATTTATTTATTTTTTGAAACAGACTTGTGACAAAATTTTTAAGTGTGGGGAAGGAAGTTTCATTTTTTTTTTTTTTTGGAAGTTTCATTTTTAACACTGACAAAGCCACAAGGTTAAAAGTAGATCATGTGTACATCATGATCCCCTCTCTATAAGATGAAAACATTTTGTTGCTGAATTCTTATTAAAATATTTATATGCATCTAAGCAATAACATATGAAAATTCTCATCTTCCCCTGTACTTTGGTGGCAGTTTCCAAGATTTTTTGACAACTGTGGCACTACTTACTGTTTTCCACCAATCATAAATTCTCTGATATTTGGAATAAAGATTTGAAATTCATTTCTTTTGTGGATCCTCTTTCCCATTTCCTTACTTGACTAAAAACAATTTTTTTTTTGATGTAGAAATATGTACTCTTAATAAATGTTGGTGATACTACTTTTGAACAAAAGAAAGTAGGATATGGGACTAGAGATTATTTAGCTTTACCCCTTGTTGATAATACTTTATAGAAGGAAGCATAAATTACCTTATATAGTTTAGATTGTTCTGAAAAAAAATGAATGTGCTAATTTAATTCTAATACATCCTAGAGGTAGCAATGGTTTCCACCTATAAGCTGATAATTAATAATTGAAAATAAATGAGCATGACTCCATTTTTCCTAAATTAGGGAAATTGTCCCAATAGTTAATCAGAAATTCTGCACTGGATCTCATTTGGGGGTCTTCTGAATCCTGAAAATTCTGAACATAAAATTTATACATCAGTGGTCAAATACTTCTGATTTTACTTATTTAACAGTGAGAACAAGCCAAGCATACAAATACCCAGGAGATAGATTGTGCTTTAAAATCTTCAAGGACAAGAAGTTTTGGCCATCAATAAATTACTTAACCTTCAGGCTGAGAGAGTATATATCTTCATATTGTATCACTATAAACAATTGGTAGAAAATACAGATAAAATAAAAATGCTGGCAAACTTCGTTCATTCACTTTTTAGAAAAACAAGTAAAACCTTAAAGCAAGATGTGTAGAAATTTGCTACTACGTGATACTCGAGTATTTTAGTCCATTTTATATTATGTAACATGTGGTTTGGGCTGTTTTTATGACCTATGTTTTATTTCCACATGAAGATAACCCAGATTTTTAAAAAAGTAAGTTTGAAAAATTTCAAAATGGACTTGCCAAAACCAGCATTCAGAAATATGGGTGCTTTCAACCACACGTACACAGGCACACTTTCAATTTACCTAAACAAGAGGATCATGGCTTTTTAGCTAAAATACAATTGTTCTTAATTTTAGGTTGGGGCGGGGCGGGGGGGTTGGGGTGGGTGAGGTATGCGGGTGTGATGGCTGCAAACGGATTGCCAGCCTCTTAACAGTTCATCATTCTTAAATGATAGAAGTGTAGCAGCACCCTTCTGAGAAAAATCTTTCCTGTGGGTTTTACTTTGTCCATGCCAGGACAAATTGCGTGCTAAGTTGGAATAATTCTGAGATGGAAGACACCTCCATGACTGTCCTTGGAATACTGAGGAGCTGACATTCCTCTTTGGAAGATGAGGGGAGAATGCCCCCTACCCTCTTAATTGATGATTTACCGCCCTCTCCCCTGAGGCCACAACTGATGATCTGTAAGCTTGTTGAGTTTCGAAGCAAATACTAAATATAATCAATATATAAAAATTAAAAAAAAGAGAGAGAGGAAAAAATGCAATGAAAATTTATGACCTTAACATTCCTTCAGGGTCAAGCAATTTATCAAATTCTCTCACTTTCTGGTTTCAATTACACAGCCATTGTGGAAGGAACTTATTTTAGCAGGTTCATTTGCCTCAGTGGGGAATACAGGACTTTGGCCTAATGCTTCACCTTTAGTGCAGGCCATTTGAGCCTTAGAACAAATACCAATCATCACTCTTTGGGAAAAAAGAATCTGCATCGGCATGGCCTATTGGAATGGGGTTTCTGTCAAGGTAAACGGTTGTCGGCAATGACTGTGGTAGAGTGGCGATAAATCCCATTTTATTGCTGAAAAATTCCAGCTTCTCTCCATGCCTGACAGCTCCCACATTCTCATACCCATTTGGGCAATTTCTGCGCTCTGTCCATCTGGTTCTCATTACCTCTCAACCTGCCTGCGTCTGATCCAGAAAAAGTGCAGGTCAGAAACAGGGGAAAAGAAACTGAGGTGATGGACAAAACAGAAAGCAGGGGGGTGGCCTTTGGAGGTCGGGGTAGAGGTGAGGGAATGACAGGAAAGGGGGATCCCAGCTTAGGTGCACACTGGCCCTGGAAGGGGCCGCTGAGATGTATTGCAGAAAGATAATAACAGAGCCTGAGCCGGGAAGCCAGAGGAACCCGTATCTTTGGATTCAAGCCTTTCAAAGGCACCTGCTTTGAGGTGGAGGAGAGAGAGAATGTGGTAGGTATGGGTGGATGGGGCTAGATTAAGGGACAGCCCAGTCCATCCCATCTGTCAGGGGCCCTGTGTCACAGGGGAGGAAGGCGTCAAGTTCAGCATCAAACAACATGAAGCTTGGAGTCTCGTGTTCACGACTGGCACGCTTCCAAACATAGGGATAAAACTGTGCTGGAGATTCAATTTTGATTCAAGAATGGAACTTTTTTAGAAGAAGAAAACTCTAGGGCCACCAACAGCATTGTCTCCCTTCATTTTTCTAAGACAGTTAATATTTAAAAATGAACTAATAGGCACTTTTATGGGATGGTTCATTCCTGGAACGGCAGGGCTGGCAGTGAGTGGCCCCCAATGACATATATGGTCATTTTTGGAATTGCTGTGCATTTATACCTTTGGAAAGTTGGTCTCATTCTCTGAAGCTGAAAACCTTTTGATCATAACTGCTTCTGACCTAAAATTACCCACCATCACCATAAGATGCCTCTTGGGGACAAAGAAATAAATACAGTAAATATCTGATAATAGATATAAATAACAAGTCCAGTGAGACATTACCCTAAATTAGACTAGGATGAAACTGTGTAACTTTTATATGTAAAAATATAATTTTTTCTTCTTATTTTGATGGGGTTGTTATAGCTAATACTAAAAATTTGGGAAATATATCAAAGTAAAAGTGATGAAATAAATACAAATATTTTTACTGAATAAAAATTTTGGAATCAGATGAATGGTTACTTAGCTGGTGGTTGTTTCATCACCTGTTCTGATGGCAAAGTTTGCGATTTTGTCTTAAAACCAGGTATTATCGTGTATTCTTACATATGTTGGAGAGAAGAGGCATCGCTATGATTTGCAGGCAGAATCTCTTACTCTAGATGTGTTTATACAGGCAATATGTCTTAGCGTTTTTTGGATCCCAGAGGTACAGGACCTCAAAATTCACTTTTTCACAGTCAGACCCCTAATGCTGTCATGAGTATCTTGGTTTTATTGGTTGAATTCTAGTATCAAGGTGATGTGAAATTTCAGTTACTGAGCCATACCTTGCAGATAAGAAATACTGGCTTCTAATATTTAAGATTTAATTTCAAAACTTTCAAGTTATGCATGTGTGAGAGAATTTCTATAAAATGTATCTGAAATTGTAAGTAAACTCAGCGTGAGACATTTGAGTGGAAGAAGAGGTCGTTTATAAAAATTTTAAGTTAAAATGACTAAATAATCTGGAGTGAAGTAAATTACAGATGATCAAAAATGGAAGTTTGCTATTTGGCAACTTTAAACTGAATACTTTCTGTCAACAAATACAGCTCTGAAACAGACATTTTCATGTGTGCATATTAAAAGGCATAAACTTTTGGCTATTATTACATATCCATTAAAATGGCCATAATATATGGCATCTCTAGTTTGGAAAGGAATTTCAGATTCTTAGCCAAAAAAGAATCTCATTTGAACTTAACTTTTCAGTACTGTACATATGTCAGAGAGATGTGATCATTGAAACTCTAAAGGATATTTGTTTCTTTTAATAGCATAGCAGAAAATTAATGGCATGGGGGAGGGTGCAGTGACAATTTAACTTGATGCTTGATAGCTGTTTACTTATCATTGTGTGCCCAGAGTTCAGTGTCCTATAAAAGAAAGCAGGAAATAAAGAAACCACAACATTCATATGGCTTTTAGGAAACTTAAGACACATGGAAGAAAGTGCTTAGAAGGCCATTGAGAGGTTTACAAAACAAATCATTTACATTTAACTTTTGTGTATGTAAAACCTGGAATGCCTACAAAGACAGAACCAACTTTAGCTATAAGAAATATTTTGGCATCAAAATGGTTAATAGTATTATAGCTTCAAAAGAGCCTATTGGCTCACCCTCAAGGATGCCCTGCAGTTGTTGTTAAAGTCATCAGATGAAGCTAGCCTTCTCAGCTAGCCTTTAGATTTGTCTGCTAACAGTAAAAATACTATAATAAATCGGTAACATATGTTGCCAGGCAAGGAAAAGTGATATAAATAAAGAGACTAGGAGACCCAAATCAAGTACAATGTGAAAAGAATTTAACTTTCAATCTATTCGTTGGCTAATTACCATTTGAAAAGTAATTTGAAAGTGTTACTGTTATTTGCTTATATTCTTCCTCATTTTTTTTTTTTTCCTCTTCAGATTGCATTCTTACCCAAATTCTCTTCGTGATTGCCTGTTTTGCGGCTTTGGGGTAAGTCCCAGTTTTCCACAACCTTAAGAAAAAAAAAATGCATAACATAAAAGATGCCAAAAAGACTTACGTGTCCTGATGCGTGGGTTTCGTGAAATATACATGGGTTTGTTGGGGGTGGGAGGGCGGCTAATGAAATAAAGAGAAGGGGTTTGTTTCTGCAAGGATCCAAGAGTGTGTGAAAGTGTGCATTGCAAACGAGTCTCCCATCAGGAAAGCCACCTCTGGAATGGAAATGACAAAGCTTGGAACACACACAATCAATTATTTTCACTAGCATTTAAAATATAGAAAACAAAATCTGCTTTGGGAATTGACTGAATATTTTATTTAGCTTTTTTATTGAGACATCCTTTGAAAAATGGCATAATATAAATAGTTTTACAAAGCAACAATATAATCAATCTCTAAACTAGAATATAAATCAAGGATTTCATTAACTGCTGGTAGCCAGTTTGAATTGTAGTCTTGTCCATAATGCCTATCTATCTATGTATGTCCAAGTTATATTAAAAACCTTTAAATGGCTTTGTAATATCAGCTACATCTAGCTATTATAATAATTAATGGTACTGTTTTATAAATCAATACATGTATTCTTGATAAATTCATATCCAGTTAATGGTGTAATTTAAATAAAAAATTAATGTAATAAAGGACATACAGAAATGGGCAGGAAATCTTTAAAGGTTAAGAGACAAATTTGTCTAAATTCATTTTTAACCTGTTTTGAAAAAAGTTTATATTTAAAATCAGCAGAGATTTACCTTGTTTTTGTGAAACCAGCCTTGTCACGTCTAATGGTATCTGGTATTGCATTTGTAAGGTATTTTCCTTTTTTAACTGCTGAGTTTTAATTATGTACTTATTGTACTATTGGGTGTTTTACCACCACTGTATTCTCGACTGTTCTTTAGAAAAAGGGAACAAACCGAACTAAAATCTTCCAACCAGTCATGTATTTTCAATACATGAATGAAATGCAAATGCTTTTTTTAAAAATATATGACTAAATGAACTGTGCTGAAAATCTCCAAAGTTATATACAAATTTCATTTAGGGGGAAATCTGGCTGATTAGTTCAATGAATTTACATGTGTAAGAGTCCAGTGTTTTTACTGCTTTCACTGAATGAACATCCTAGGAATTTTAGAAAGAAAAGAAAAGAAAAGTGCATTGAAGAGTCCACAATGTATTTTAACGCTGTACACGGGTGGAGAAACATTCCACAAAGAGAAGAGTGTATTACTGTTCTAAATTTTAGAAATATATACCGAAGGTGTATTAAGGAGATTTGGAAAAACAACTGAATGTTGTAGGTGATCAAATACAACCTTAAATCATTCCAAATAAAATTTCATTCCGTTTATAGAGTAAGCATTTTACACAAAATATCTTTCAGAATTATGCAGACCAGCCTGCCCTGCCATTCTCGGTGACATGGTGCAGAAATGTTACTTTAATCCACTGAGCTTTTTCTGACATTTTTCTTAACATTGCTGAGCCTTATTTAGAGCAGCAAAGGAGATGTGTGTAGTTTCCTTTGACACTGATGGGTGTTTCAAAATGTTACGGGGGGGAGAGAGAGAGAGGAAGAGAGGGAGAGAGGGAGAGAGGGGAGAAAAGATTTGCTGCCAGTCACTTCATCAATAGAGCTACAGGAGCAATTACTATCTGTTAAAAGTTTCCATTTCAAATGAAGCTAAATTTTAAAGAAGCTTCATTCCTTTAGAAGAGCTGCAGTCTGGAAGAGGACGGGAGCGAACACACATTAGAGATTACACGTTAACGTGTACTCAAGTACTGGAATCATTTAAAACGTATTGTGTTTTTAGATGAAACCTACAGCAAAACCACTCCTAAGAGGCTTAATTTAGGTTTTATAGGAAGAACATAAAAAAGACCAGGTTACAGCCATACACTGAAATATGGGGTACATTTTAAATATCTTCATTTAAAAACGTATGTTTATTTTCCCTCCTGGGATCACTAACGTGGGTCTCGACAGAGAAAGCGAGGACATGCTACATTCTTAAAAATTATCTGTTAAAGGGATCACATTCCAAGACAGGTTTGAGCATTTTTATGACTACAGATAACCTCTTAATTATGTCGCTGCCTTCCACTTGTTAATCAGAGACATTCAGCACAGTTAACCAGCGAATGGTTGCCTTTAGAAGACTACAGTATTTTTAAGAACTAGAAACACTTTATTCCTATCATCATATCATTGCATGTATGATTTTAGCACTGCTAGAAACTTACCTGCTTGAAATACCAAACACCAAAGACAAGGTCTAGTTGCCTGTAACGATGCTGTTAATTACTGCAAACTGTGCAGCTCGTGAACAATTTTAAGGGATAGATAATTTTACTTTTCTTGCCTCTCCCTGTCTGGCTCCTTCACCTCTCATGCAATTCCTATTTGAACAATTTTAGTTGTCTTCTGTGGTCACCAATGTCTGAGATGCTCAGAAACCCTTTCAGAGTGCAAGGTGTGAGTGGAGTAAATAAAATCAGGTTTCACTGTTGGTTTATCAACCCTCCTAGGTAGTTTTCCTGCCAGCCAACCTGCGTGCTGTTTAGGCCCATAAAATTATGCAATAGTGACTTCTTTGGAGGTTCTTTAATCAGATAATGGCCGGTGTTAGGAGGGAAGGGCCCAGGGCAATGTTGCTGGCACTTAACACCGGGCTTGGTCATTACTTGTCTGGTAGAGACCAATAAACAGCTGATTACTATCCTATAAGGAGCCAATATTTTACATTTATCCTAGTTATTTTTTTTTTTTCTTCTCTTTGCAACTTCTCATAATGACAAGCATTTGTCAAGAAGACCTATGAGCAGTAACCTCACAGGCCCCTTAAAAATTAGAATTTTCCTAGCGTGAAATGATGCCTTTTGTGAAATGGTGAGAATGATTTTGGTTTTTACAAGAGCAGAGGTTTGATTACTTTAAAGCCCATTTCTTTCAGATGTGGAGACCCCTGGACATCATCCCCCCTTCTCCACTCCCCTTCTCTCCTCTATGACAGGTTCACAGGCTGCAACCAAGGGGTTTTAAAATGCAAATATTTATATATGAGCTCTGGCAATAACAGAGTCAGTTTGCTTCCTCTGTTAGCCTGTGATAATTGATGCTTCATACCTGGAACTACGTTTCATTTCTCTCTTTACACATGAAGATATTATATAAATAAAAGATAACTTATGGAAAGGAAGCAGCCATTTGAAATAATAATCCTAAATTTGACTGGGTAATCTTTTAAGGCTTTAAGAGTCAGAGATGCAGATTTCCACACTTTTAAAGGAAACCTGATTGCAACCAGGAAATGTGTGCATTTTTTGAAAGTCTATTGAATTTGAATGCCTGAGTGGGTCAAAAAAAAAAAAAAAAGAGGGATTAAAGGAAGGCAGAAGAGAAAAAGATGTGAATGTTACATATGCTTTAAACTAAGGTATCCAACCACATGGTTAGACTTCTTGTTACAGTGTTACTGACTCTATATCAGAATATAATTTTTTCATGACCTATGTAAATTGCAAAACAGTGGGTCTTATAAAATGCCCTCTCTTGTCTGGGATCCTCGTCTTAGAATGAACAGCAGTATACCCAGAAGAACTGGACCCTAATTTCACAACCTCATACAAAGCCAGGCAATTCTTGAGCCAAACAAACAAAGGGGGTGTAAGCGATTTCATTTATTTTGATAATCCTCCTCCTGCACAGGAGCGTTTTGCTGTCTTTGTCAAAGTGAATGACAACAATTTGGCCAACTCTCTCTGAGCTGCACTCAACAGTGACAGGCAAATTATCAGAGGCCCTGCACTTCTTATTATCAGAGGAGAAGCCATCAGGGGGACGCATGGAGGATACCTCTCCCTTGTCACTATTTGTCAGTGGGACAAGGGCCACTGCTATGGGTAGCTGACAGGTAATTTCAACAATAACAATTACTCCTATTACTGGTGTCATAAACAATTCGCCCAAGGCATGACAATAGCAAAGCTTTATAATTCAATGCCATATAAATAAATGCCAGCAGGTAACAAGTAATTTAGCTCCAATCAAGCTTTCACCCCAGCATTAATATTGTTATTGCAAGAAAATGGAAAATTGAAAAAAATTCAATATGTTAATGAATTAAGAGAGGTTCAAGGGCTAGACAAGAGGGGTTGAAAAGGGAAACCAAAATTATTATGATATCATATTTGATGCCATGCTGGGGGCCAAACAGCAGTATAATTACTTTAAGATTAAGAAGGGGATCAAAAGTGCTGTTTGCCTCTGACTTCAGACCTGGGCAAAACATGACACGGCCTTTCAAAATCTGCCTGTCTCCAATTTCTGAAGAATATAAGTAGAAATATGAGAATGTGTATGTAATGTAGCATCTTGCTGACTTTTTGTTCCACCTGAAATATTTCACTGGAAACAGAGGCATGAGTACCAAAGGAACATTTCCATCTGTTTAAGGAAATCGCATCAGCACCTGCTTCCTTTACATTAAGTCTCAGACTGAAACTATTGTAATAAGCATATTTTTGTCTGTGCTGAAGGTAGAGCTGAGAACTCCTCCTTGCTCTCCAGCTGTCCACCTTCTGGAAGTGGGCTCAAGGATACAGTCCCATCTTCCTCCGTAAAACTTCCTGATCAAACGAATTTGCAGTTTCACTATTTGTCCGGCAAGACAATGTGCCATCATGGTGACAGCAGTAAAAGAATTTGAAAATCTCTAATTAGGGGAGCTGCAGAGCAATTAACACATGTCAAATTTCGCTTCATCAAGTGCCACTCTAATTTTCCCTCTAAAAATTAATGGATTTTTTTTTCCTTTTGGGGTGTGTGTGTGTGTGTCCCCTTAAGGCAATGTTGATTCAAATCTGCTCAAGATGCAGTGCTGCACAGCTAAGCATCTTCTTGATTACAATCCGCCACACTTCTAACTGCGCTCATTCTCACTGCCACGGATACTTTGTCAACAGTCAAATTACACCACGCTGATAACAATGCATAATGGTGTTCCTCCTCCGAGGCCCCTGGCAGGAGATGGGCTTCATAAAAATGTGATGTTTTCTTCTCAACTGTTTCTCAAGGAAGTTTGTATGACCAGGTCACTAGTCAGGCGTTCATTTTTTGAAATGAATTCATTAATTTCAAGGAAAGGAGTGAAATGATGGCATGTGAAAACAGCTCATTGAAAAAAGGAATCAGAAGAAGAATGAGGAATTGAAAATATCCGTGGCCAAAGTTTTGCTTAAACACTTTGTTCGAAGACATTTTCAAGAGCACTATTCTTGGTTAAATACCAGGTTTTTTTTTTTTTTTTCCTTTACTTATGGGCTATAAACATTGGAAGCCTCTCTTGAACAGACAGTATTTAGATTATGAGAGAAGTTTGTTTAACTGCCATATTTGCCAGAATCCTCAAAACATCACAGGACACAGAAGATAAATGACTTTTTTTTAAGGTCAGGACTGTATATTCCAGATAAATGTTGATTCATTTTAACTATTTTTTATCCTAGTTGCTTGTTGCAGATCTGTGTCTGAGTCACCAGCCCATGCGAGGAATATTTCTCACTGAAAAAATGAAAGAGACACAATGATTAGATGATCTTACTTTCAGTCTTTCTAGAGATCATTCAGATTTTATGTCTAAAACACAATCAGATCCAGAACAAAAAAGGGGAAATTAAACAAAATGCTCGATGTATATCTTTGTAGATTCTTCAGGGAGTAGAGAACATTCACATGGGTGACATTTCAGTTTTCTCATCATGTAAGTATATTTTTGGTTATGTTTTCTCTAATCATATTTAGTAAAATATCAAATTCATGGAATGTACACTTCATTTTTAAAAAATTCACAGGTTGAGTCCAACTTTTCATTCACTGACAACCAACTTGAAAATCTAAAATTTGATATTTTGAGGTTTGTATTTCCTAATATCAAAAATTTCTTCCTTCTCATAAGGCATGTTCTTAAGTGGTCTATTCCAAACAAAAGAAAATGACATTCCACTTTCAGCTAGCAAATGTTAGATTCTCTCAAAGCTGACTGGGGACTCACTTGGAAGTTTTGCCATTAGAGTCACACAAATTGAATTATATTCATCTTTCCCAAATATCGTTCTTCAAACTCTATAAATATAGCAATACTAGGTTTCAAGTTTCATGTGACTTGTTTACAAATAAAGGTATCTTGAGGGGAAAAAAAAACAAGCTCTTTGTACTTCAGAAGGACAAAAACCTGGAACAATCTCATATTAAAACATTAACAAAGGATTGTAAAGGGAAATTTAAAGGGATAAAACTTGATTATATAATGCAATCCAGCAGTAATCAATTTTACCTTCAATATCTTGCTTTTGTTTTCCAAATGCTAAATAAACAATACATAATGCATCCCTCATCAGCCAAACCATGGAGGCTCTGTGCTCAAATAACAGGAAACATATTCAATTTTCCTAACAGAAGACAGTTCATTAAGCTGTGCCACATCAAATAAAACTTTAATTTCTCCAGCATCAGAGTCGCAATGAAAGCAATTGAAGAAGATGAGCCATATGGTACTTCTATCAGCAAACACATATTGCTCATTCCCCCAAAGTTTTCTAATTCTGCTCCCCAGACCTGTGTAATATAGATAATGTGCTCCGAGAGCAGCAACCATGAGCTATCTAGTGTACACTTCTAATACTGTATTTAATGGGAAATAATGAATCATAAAAGCCTAGAGAAGCTGGCTTTTGCTAACCTAAATCTCAGCTGTGATTTCATTGTTCTGTGCCTAAGATGCTGTTTGCCCTTTCCAGACAACAGCAGTTGAGCGTAATTATGCTGCCTCAAACCTGGGCTGGCAAAAGCATCTCTAATAGAACCAAGTTTCTGTTAACTCCTGAATTTCTGAATTTAATGATGTGCTGATGCAGGCATGGAGATAACCAAGCATGTGTCGTTTCCAAACCCAAAGAAACATTTTCTCCTTCTGCTCTTTGGTCAGACTGCTCAGTGCTTTATATTTCCTCCTCCACTCCCTCCTCCCCCCACCCCCAACCCATGCAACAGGAGTGGCATGATTAAAAATGAGGAGATTTTCTTGTTATTAGCAAATTTGACATTTGCCTGATGAAATGCACATAAAATGTGAAAGCTCCACAGTACTCAGAAGAAATGTCTCTGCTCCAATCCAGGCAACCAAGATGAAATAATTTAAGTAAAGGACTGTACATCTTTACTCAGAATGTGAAGATTGGATTATAAATGAAAGAACCAAATATTGCAGAGCTTTTAGAGTGATGGTATTTGGATACATGTGAAGTGTCTAGTGTTACATCTCTCACCTTAACTGCTTTGATTATTAACCTAAGCATCATACATATGTTCACGTGCAGCAATTTCTCTGTCCTGGGTCCAGCCTGTCTTCCGGCAAGAGACTGGGATTGGGGCTTAATTCCTTTGAAGAGAAAAAAAAAAATGTTTCTATCCCCCTCCCCCCACAAATAGGTTAATGAATTTAGCTTTTCCATTTTTAAAGCTCATCAAATCAATATTTTCCCAACACAATGCTAATTGAAAATACCATCAAATAACACTGTGGCTATATATTGAAAACATATTTTAATGGTTTTGTTTGTTTTGGTATCATATGAACCAAGGACGGTTGAATTAAAAGGAGACTTTTAAAAGTTAGAGATTGCCTTTTTAAAGCTTATTAAAATCAGCATGTTACATGCCTGTCTCTGAATTAGTTCTACACACTTGATTGCCATCATTAACACTAGTTGTTGGGTGTTGCTCTGTGGTGGCTCAAAGCGGATTCCTACTAGTTATTAACTTGAAATCTCTTTTCACTGAAATTAAAAAAAAAAAAATCATTCTGGTCTGTGGAAGAAAAAGTCACCAAAAGAGACAGGCCTATGAAACTATGAAAAGACCAACAGGTAAAAGAAGGACAGTCACGTCTAAAACACACTCAGGAAAAAAAAAATCATGACAACAACACAGAAGCAGTCCATTGATTATATTTCATGAATGCCTTAAAACAAATGTTTAAACAGTTTTCTGAAACAGTGCAGAAAACCCCTGCATGCTCCACTGGCTTGCAATGACAATGGCCTATTGCAATGTAAAACACGCTGGAGAATAAAAAGGTGCTTTTTGTTACCATTTTATCAAAGCTGTTCATCTTCGAGCTGCAGGCAGCATTTTGCTGGAATTGCAGATATTTCTCTGTCCAGGCTCCTTTGTTTGTGCATCTCATTTGCATATATTTATCTCCAGCTGAGGGTGCTTTCTGCTCATTAAGGCCTCCCTTCCCATTATTTCATAAGCCAGCTGCTGAGAGAGATTTCACCTGTGGTGACTGAGAAAAGAGGGGTGAAAAACTAAATTCTTCATAAAAAGGAAATCTTCTGAGTCTCTTCCCCTATAAATGGGCACCATTTGTGTTAAACAGCCTCTTGTCATGATAGATGCCTCTGGAGGTCAGGGGTTAAAGTTGATTTGAAGGTCAGCAGTAAAACAACAGACAAACCAGACGCCAAACTGGTTCCTTAGCTGTCGGTGGGAGCTGTGGTACAAACAGGTCTTGAACCTTTTTCAACCTCTAATAAAACAGGGGATGAATCTGAAGTGGATCAACCAGGCCCCTGAGGCAGCAGCACAGAAAACACAAATAATATCAATATCAGGCAGCCACAGGAAACAATGGGGCATTTCTCCGTGCTCCATGCATGCTGCTATTGTTTCAAGGGCTGGGGAATTAATTCCACTTATTTATTTAAGGCGTGTCAACTCACTGCCTAAACCTGTTTCAGTGTCAAGATGAATAAAACTTTTATGGCTCATAAAATAGAGCCATTCATCTCAATGCTCTTTGTGGTGCATGTTTTTTTTTTTTTTTCTGGCATACTGAGTTAGGCCTCTGCTCCTAAATGGTTACATCTGAACTGTTGCTGCGATCCACACCATATTAGAGAAAAAAATGATTTCACCAGGCAAATGGATCTCAACAGAAATGACACAGAAAAGCATTTTAGCTGCGATGGAGTAGTCCCCAAATTCCTCCCAAATCCTCATCATGCGCTTGCATCTGTTTTGAGCATGCATTATTGACAAAGCAGAAGTTGTGTTATTTTAGGGGAAAGTTAAAAAATGATAGTAATAAAAAGTTAGTTTTCTAGAATATCACGTATTTCATTTGACTTTAGAAAGGCAACCTGGTTAGGATAGCTGCTTCCCATTCATCACCTTTGGCCCAATTTTTCACTGTTGTGTACTCAGTTTGCACCGACAGAATAATTCAAATGCCTTCTTTAGCTCTACTGCTTTGAATTTTAATTTTGAACAGAAAATGCCAAACATAAGTAGAAAATATACATTTCAGCGTATTTTTGGATCATACCATTTTTCAAAGTTCGGTTGTAGAGTCAATTTTCTTTTTTATTTCCAACTCATGACTTTAATAATAATGTAATCCTCAGAAACAAATGAACATTTTGAAGTGCCACAACCAGTGCTAAGCACACATGTGTTCTCATGCAACTGTTAGTGCTAGTTTAATCCAAGTCACACAAACCCATTTAGAATAGTAAGAATACTCTTCAGGATCCAGAGCATACCTTAGAAAAGAAAATAGTCCAGTCAAGCAATATCATTCTAGCAGATGCTCTAACAGGGAACATCGTATGAACCCGATTGCTTGATATTAAAATGAGCAAAAGAAAACCATTCCATGGTATTTCACAAATTCTCCAATCATGGGTTAAATCACATACACCACAGCTCTCTGCTCTGTTGCAATGTAAATTGATTTGTGGATGAGTCACTGTGTTGTCCCAGTTGCTTTGCTTTGGAGGTCTCCAGTGAATATTGTAGACTTTACTTATGGATGCCAGATTATTTCTAATTTAGTCAGTCAGTAGGCCAGTTTTTCTGCATGCACTCAAGTTTTTCCAGCAAGTAGGTTATTTGAGAATGGCCCAGAGAGAAGTTGTACTTTCACATTTGGTTTATGGGTAAAGATGTCGCCCTGGGGGTGTACGGTTCAGTTTTTGGGTGCCGAGCAGCTTGGAGTCCATTGCATGCTCTTTCCCATTTGAACTGGCATGTGGACCAGAGCTCTGCATGGGGGTGGTCCCTTTTACCAAGCACTCCTGTTTGAAAATGGAATTGCTTTCAAGTGGCCACCAGACCCTGAGAAAAATATTTCAACTCACAATTGATTAGGTTTTGGTAATCTATGGCAATGTGTTCTCATTTAAGCATGGAGCAGGAGATTTTTCTTCGATGACCCTTTACAGTTTAAAGAATGCAAGCAGTCCTGCTTCACACAAGAAATGCAAGTTGTGGTTGGAGAAAATTTCTAACTTATTGAAGGCAGTTTATATCCTCCTCTTTGTACACCCTCTGCCTTCCCAAAGCATTTTATAGCTCCCTCTGCATCTGAGTTATCAATTTTCTCTCAGACCTTCCACATTACATTTAACCCCACTCCCATCCCCCAACCTAGGCCAAAAATACAGTTTACTCCCCCCCACCAAGTCTGCACTCCGGTCTCTCATTCTACTTTTGCTCTAATCTAATCACTAATTCTTAAGCTTGGCCAAATAGTTAAAAATGTTAAGTGCTAGCAAGGCCTTCTACCTCCCCCTCATATCTGTCTCTGTTTATGGAATGGGCCTGGTTTCCTCCTCTTCTCCTTCAGCCCAGGGTCTTCAGGTCAGAACACTGTAAATACACACAGCTCTGGCCCGACCCATAAATCTGAGCAAAGGGCAGGCTTATATATTCAGATAAGCATGGGTGGGGGGCGGGCGCTTGGAAGGAACAAGAACTAGTGAATCTGATGTTCTGCAGCCATGCTCTTGAGACGAGAACTGAACAGGCCAAGAATCTTTAGTGAGGAGTGGAAAAGATTTTTGTCTTGAAACATCTTTCCTTATTTCTAAAGGATGAGGTTGGCACTACTTCCTCCTCTTAATTTTTTTTTAACTTTTTCCATATTGGTTATACTCATATCCTTGCTGAACATATTATCTTCGAGGCAATCAAATTAAACAATAAATTTCATTTATTTATTTCCGATGTCCTTCTTCCTTCTTAAGTGTATTGGTGTGTGTTTTGAACTTTGTGTATGTATGCTGTGTGTGTGTGTGTGTGTGTGTGTGCGTGTGTGTGCAGTGAATGAGTCCTTTTCCCAGAAATTCTATTCTACTGTAATTTTTCAGACCTAAAGGTCTCTTCCTAAATAACCATGCTGTTAGTCACCACATTGAATCCTCAAATAAAATATGTCTGAAGGAGTTGGGAATGACAAAGTGATAAATAAATGCTTACATGGCCTTCAATCTTTAACGTTTCTACTTTATTACCAAGTTCAAGTCTTTTCTGTTGAATTTTCAAATCTCAAAGTTTTCTATGATTCCAGAAAGACTATCCTTCTTGGGACATGTGTCCCCTGTGGACAAATATACTGTCATAATGGAAAGTCTTGAACAAGGTGACCATGGCTGAAAACATACCTTCTATTATTCATCTGACCTGATTCTACTTCAGAGGTGATGAGCCACACCACACTCTTGCCTCAGTCACTTAAGAATCTAGAAAATGTATGATGACCTAGAGGGGTAGGATGGTGGAGGTGAGGGAGGGATCCAGAGGGAGGGGATATATGTATAATTATGACTGATTCGTGTTGTTGTACGGCAGAAACCAACATTGTAAAGCTGTTTTCCTAAAAGTTAAAAAATAAATTAAAAAAAGAAGAATCTGGGAAATGTGGCACTTGCTTTGTTTTCAATCAATATTTTAAATTTTATCATGTACATATATAGAATTAAAAATTTTTTCATATATAGAATTTTTATCTCATTTCTCTAGGTTATTTTTTTGGCAGATAAAGAACTGATTTTTTTTTTTAAAGCCTAATTCATATTCCTCCAAAGACCTTCTTGGGTTGAAATGTTAGTGACAATTCCATGTAGGTAGGAGAATTTTATGGGAAAAACTGCCAAGAGAGTAACTGGGCTGGCTGCCCAGACTGTTTGCTACATTCTAGCCTTACTTTAGACAAATCCTTACATGGAAACAATCATAATAATGATTACCACTAATTGAGCACTTACTTTTGGAAAGCAACCTGTCAGGTACTTTAGATACATATTAATCTTTTTTTTTTCATTCTTGATGGGTAGTTTTTTTTTTAACTTTTTATTTTTAATTGGAGGATAACCCTTATAATAATATGGCAAATGAAGTATTGTAATCTCCATTTATGAATGAAAACCTCTGGTTGGAGAAGTGAAGGCATATTTTCCCAGAACAAAGATTTAAGCTTAGAATTCAAACGTGAGTGTGACCCCAGAGTCCTCGGGTCTGAACTGCCTCTTATGGCCTCAGGTTCTCCTCTTCAGGATGTGGGTCTGGGGTGGAACTGTGTCGATTCAGCAGGGTATTCTGTGTCTGGGTTGATTTTCTCTGTCCACACTTCTCCTGAAGCCTAGGCCTGACCTTTTCAACAGCCCTCTGGTGTCATGGCCTGGCTATCACAGAACTCCTGCAGTCCATATCTGAGACTGAATTCATTGATTTCTCGCCCAACCTGCTTCTTTGTGATCCATGTGATATTTCCTGGGAGCACCATCGTCTGCTCCAGTCTGTAGTTCAGGCTCAAGGCTCTCTCTTGCTGCCTCAGTTCATTCCCTTCTCACCTGCCGTGATCATCAGCTGGCTTGGCAGAACCGTGGCATGTGCAGGGGGCATTACTGTCTCACTCCCTGGGTCTGCATCTGGCTCCTCTGTTTACCAGAAGTGCAGCATTGCATTGGAGAGGGAAATGGCAACCCACTCCAGTATTCTTGCTGGGAAATTCCATGGATAGAGGAGACCGGTGGGCTACAGTCCATGGGGTCGCACAGAGTCAGACATGACTTAAGTGACTTAACACGCATGCACACAGCATTGTACAACATACTTTACTCCCCTGTACCTTGATCTTCTCATCTGTAAAATGGGTCCCAAAATACTACTTATTTCATAAAGCAGCCTAGTTCAGACCTCTGGTATTGCTTCACCTAACTGTTACAACAGCATTCAGGCTATTTTCTCTCCTTCCTGTCTTCCAGCCTCCTCGCTTCACCAAAGTTAGCATTATAAAATAAAACCTATGATACCCTCCTGTGTAAAAGTCTTTGCCTCCCTGTTGCCCTCAAGCTTAACTATGGAGTCAGGCAAAGTCTTCGTAATCTCCTGCCAACTAGCCTTTCTAGGATCATTTTCCATCACATCCCCCTAAGCAATCTGCACTCTGGTGGCAAAAAATTATACATATGATTTGCTCTTGAGCCTCCAGACTTCTGACCATGCCATGCCCCCCTACCAGCAATGCCTTTCCTTTCCATGTCTGCCTAGTAATGGGCACTGATCTTGTGTATCTCGGTTCAAAAGTCACCTATTTTTTAAGGCAGTACACATTGAGTTAGTCTCATGTAGAGTGTATTTCTCCTGTTTCAGAATCTAACATGCTGAATAGTTGAATGACAGGCACTGTCATCATAACGCTGTAACCACTTGGCTGTGAACGCCTGTGGGCAGAGACAGTATATTTTTCAACTCTGTATCTTTTGTTCTAGAGTCTCACATATAGTGGGACTCCTCCCCAAATTTTGATTAATTTATAAAATGGCATTCCTCACCCTAAAAATGACTTAAAGTAAATGTGAATCAAATGCCTGCAATGCTGTTAATTGAATTAAGTCTTGTTAGCTTCAAATGAGACAGTGAACTTGTGACAAAATTAAACTAAAAACTCAAGAGAATTTAGGAGCTTGGGATTAACAGATACAAACTGTGTTATATAAAACAGATAAACAATAAGGACCTACTGCGTAGCACAGGGGACTATATTCAATACCTTATATATATATATATATTCAATATCTTATAATATATATATATTCAATATCTTATAATAACCTATAAGGGAAAAAGAACCTGAAAAAGCTACATATATATGTATATACATATAACTGAACCACTTTATTATAAATCTGAAACTAACACGTTATAAATGAACTATACTTCAATGAAAAGCTCTAGTGCAACTGTATTGTTCTTACAGTCTCCAAGATGAAGCCATCCTGGTTTTTCCTAGTACACATGTTAAACAGTACACTTTTTTGGCACCTTAAGAAAATGGAAATTCTTTAGAATATCAGTGAGGTCTCTATGTTTGATATAGCTCACTAGCCAGTTTTTGCTTATCTACCCTTACTCTAGGTATAATATTTTATGTGAGGCAGCATATAGATAAGGACACAACCATAGGCTTGGGAGCTGGAAGGCCTGGGTTTAAATCCTGGTGCTGCCACCTACAAGTGGTCTAATTGCTGGCAACAGTTTTCCCAAAGCCTGTCCTCTTATCTGGAAAGTGGGCATCATAGTAACATCTACCACAGAAGGTACTATGAATATTCAATGAGTTAGTGCTTCCACATACTTAAATAAATGCCTGACTTACAGTAAATGCTCAATAAAAATGTTAAATATGTTACCCAGTTGGTGTTTACAGGAGAGGTGCCTGAAATTCTGGTAGAAAAGTGAGGGTGATTTCATCATCAGAGCATAGTGCAGAAAGAAGGGAGAGCTTGGAGAGATGATGAGTTGGCTCATTCACCTATGCCAGGAGTAGTTATCCATTAAGACATCGTTCCAGCACTCCAGCAATTTAGCATTTCATTTTATCACATGACACATAGAGCTAAATCTAGGGGAAAACAAATTTTAATTTAGCAGTTAGGGCAGCTGGCTCCAGAATTGTGCTGCCTGGGTTAAAATCCTAGCTCTATGACATGCTGGTCATGTGACCTTGGGAGAATGATTTTTTAAAAAAATTTTATTTTAAATTGAAAGATAATTACTTTACAGTATTGTGATGGCTTCTGCCATACAGGAACATCAGTCATAGGTAGCCATATGTCCTAAGTTCAAGCCTTCTCATCTGGCAAATGAAGGGGGAAAAAGCCTAACTTTAACACTTTACCTGTTGTAAGAATTAAATGAAAACAACTCGACATGCTTATTATAGTGCCTGTTGCATAGTGACAGCTTCATATCTGTTAATTCCTGTTTTCTTGTTGAAAGTATCATAATGTTTTAGTATATGATGTGCTTCTTAAATTTACTATGAAGCATATCAAACCTGTGCCCTGCTTTCTTCATTCAATGGATGCAGCTGGACTGATGTGTAGCTCTCATTCCATCAGGTTCACTGCTATATAGCATTTTATTATACCAGCACCTCACAATTAATTTTATTATTTTTTATATTGATGGGCATCTGGACTGTTACTGATTGCTTTCTATTACAAACACTGCTGCATGGAACATTCTCACTCCATGTGCTTTGGTGCACATGTGAATGACTGAAAGACTTTCACTAGGGAATTAAACTCAGGGATGAAATTGTAGGACATGTGAATATTCAAATTGACTGTGCTGTGCTTAGTCGCTGTCAAACTCTTTGTGACAGCATGGACTGTAGCCCGCCAGACTCTTCTGTCCATGAGGATTCTCCAGGCAAGAATGCTGGAGTGGGCTGCCATGCCCTCCTCCAGGGGATGTTCCCAACCCAGGAATTGAACCAGGGTTTCCTGTGTTGCAGGCAGATTCTTTATCAGCTGAGCTACCAGGGCAGCCCATTCAAATTTACTAGATGTGTAAACTTTCTTCTAAGTAGCAGCTCATGAAGGGTTTTCTGACATGATTTTTACAAATATATTTTGGATCTTCATAAAAATTACTCTGTCATAGACAGTCTGCAAGATTTTATGGTCTCAATGTAAAATCTGAATCACTTCCTTCTTTTTGTATTCTTATTCTCATGTGGTCGTCCTGTAATGGCCAACAGAATACCGTAAAAGTGATTGTTGTTGTTTAATCGCTAAGTCGTGTCTGACTCTTTACGATCCCATGGACTGTAGCCGGCCAGGCTCCTTCCATCTATGGGATTTCCCAGGTAAGAATACAGGGAATCCTTCTCAAGGGGATCTTCTCAACCCAGGGATTGAAATTGCCTCTCCTGCACTGGCAGGTGAATTCTTTATCACTGAACCACCAGGGAAGTCAAACTGATGGAACAGGTAACAGAAAACTTGCTTCTGTTTGGAATTCCTTAATAACTCAATTGGTAAAGAATCTGCCTACAATGCAGGCGACCCTGGTTCAATTCCTGGTTCTGGAAGATTCCCTGAATAAAGGAAAGGCTACCCATTCCAGTATTCTTGCCTGGAGAATTCTCTCCCAAAGAGTCGGACACTATTGAGCAACTTTCACTTTCACTTCTCTGTTTGTGGCATCCCTTCTCTTTCTGTCTCGTTTGCATCTCTTTTGCAGCCTACAGTCAGTATAAAACCAACTCTACAGGGACTCAGAGAGTCAAAGTTGCCATCTCTCAGTTGGATTATGGACTGTTTCCTTTAATAAACTTTTTCTGTGCTATGTAAGTTCTTTCTAACAAACTTGTGTTACTGCTTTTATTATTAGGAAAATATATTTAACATCTGGGGAAATTATTATTGATTTACTTTTAGCATTACAGAGAATTGAGGACCACAAAATTCTATCTTCAAATTGGAAAAAGCCACCTTACCAAGCAGATGTCAACAGCAGAGGTTCTGGATGCTGCTTCAGTTTGGTTGCCTTCCTTCTAAATCATCTTGGTCTTTTTGGCACTGGGGATGGGTTTCGTGAAAGACAATTTTTCCGTGGAGCGAGGGTGGCGTGCCGTTGGTTTCCAGAAGATTCAGGCACGGTAGAGTTTCCTCCTATGAGAATTAATGCTGCCACTGATCTGCAAGGAGGCAGAGTTCAGGTGGAAATATGAATGATGGACAGCAACTGTGAATACAGATGAAGCTGTGATTGCTTGCCCATCACTCACCGTCTGCTATGCAGCCCGGTTCCCGGTGGGGACCCCTGTTTTAGTGTACTTATTACGTTATTTATATTCTTTATGCATTTCCAGTGTACACTGTGTTTCTATCTTCATGCTTTATTGCTATTGTGTCTTCCCTTTCAGACCATCAGCTCTCTGAGGACAGTGGCTGTCTTTCTAACTTCCCATCCTTTCCTCAACCCTTAAAGCAGAGTAGGTGCTTAATAATCACTCAAGGAATGACTAAACTGTTCAGACTACACAAGAAAAAGAGGAGAGCCAGGATCAGGAAAATCAGTTAAAGTTCTATCCCAGGTGAGACTACTGACAATTGGGGTGCTGTTCCCAGTACCAGGGCCCACTGAGGATGGACACCAGGTGTCCCCTGAGTACCCAAGGTCTGTGCCAGGTGGAAATTCAGAGACACTTCCTGTGAGGGTGTCCAGTCAGTGCCAAGGAAAGAGACTGATGTAGTTTTCTGAACTCCAATGGGGCAACCAAGAAGAACAGGCTTGTAACTGAATCTTCAGAATGCACAGTAAATCATCACGGCCTCTAGGTTTATTTGAACCATCTAAGACGGAATCACATTTACTTCTTAAAACAAGGAACTATTTTGTTTTTATCATGTACAAAATACTGATCACAAATACTTCAGGAAATAAGAAAAAATATTACCAGTTATGGCAAGCATTGGAAATTTATAATTTGGTGACTTCATAAAGATCTGATCACTTCAACATCACGTTTCCAATCATTATTTTTTAAGCACTCCATTTATAGGGAATCATGTAGCCAGAATTTATTGTTTGTTTAGATTTTTCCAGTGCCCTCATCACTGAGGTCTCTGGTTGCATGTGTAGAAGATTAAGAGATACAATAAACTAAAAAGAATAGACCAAGAAACACATACTAGATCTGGGCCAAACTAAATAAATATGTCTACTTCTAAATCCTGGAGTTCAACAAGAATAAAAACAAACTCTTACATATAAAAGAAGTAAAATTTTCATAAGAAAGAGATTCAGCCTTAATTTGATCTGTTTGCCCAAGTTAAACAGATGTTTAATCTAGAAGCCAGTATTCATAATTATTTTTATATTTTCCAATTATACTTTTGAAAATAATATGGGCCACAAAGAAGCACAACCAAAGAATTAAAATTCCCCCAGATGTGAATTAAGGCCAAGGCATGGGTTTTCAACTCAGAACAAATGATCTTAAAATCCTGTTTGCAACTACTAATAAAATTAATATTTTAATGAATAAAAATAATGAATTTATTATTTGTTATAAATTATATAATTTACATATAAATTATATATTATCTATTATATAATTATAAATTATATATTACTATACATATAAATTATAAATTAAGAAAACAAGAATGAACTACAGCTAAATGCAACTCTTCTCAGTATCAGGTTAAAAGCCCAATTCCCTGGGTTTAATTTCTTGTTTTGTGATGGTAGACAGATTGCTCCATCTCTTTACAACTCAGTTTTCTCACCTGTAAAATGGGGACAATAATAGTATCTGTCTCTTTGAATTTCTGTGAGACTCCCATAAGTTAATGCATGTGCTGCATACAGAATAAGAACTAAATAAATATTAACTGTGATTATTGAACAGTGAAACAAAGCACCTGCCTATTGTTAGGAATGGTCTTATCTTCGTTTTGACAAGAGAACACCCTCGTCCATCTCTGCAGCTTCAGTCTTTCATATTTATTCTTAGCTTAGATGGTTCCTTTCCTCTTCCCCTCCAAAAATGCCTCCCTTGCTCTTCTCTTGGCCAGATCTGACTCACTTTGACCCCTTAATAGGGCTAGGTTAGCTCCGGAAAATGACTCAAGGCTAATTCCTCTGGAAATTAGTGTTTGTTTGTTTGTTTTAATTTCCTGACACTCTAGAATTAGCAAGAGCACTAGAGAAGACCTGATGAATTTTAGAAATCTATAAGAAAATAAGAGCACCTTTGCAAATGCTTCTCTTCCTGAAATAAACCTCTTGAAACATTTCTGTCCCAGAGAGCCTATGATGGAGTATCCCACGTGGCTATCACTCTCCAAAAAGGAGAACAAAACAAAAATTCCCAGTGTAAGGATCATATTGACATGACTGTGCATCAAGAAACTGAATACAGCTCTGTTCCCTTCTGGCAGATCTGAAGGAAGAAGCCAGTTGTCAGTTCTGTTTCTCTTCCACTTGCCATGTTGTCCTGGCAAAGGTCTGCGGTAGACAGAGGTCTCCAGGCACAGCACAAACCAACGTCCTGGCCTTCAACCTGTGATTCTATCCCGTGGGCCAGTCACGCCAATTCCCAAGCCTCAGCTGTCTTGGCACCATTATGCCAGCCCAACAACCATGGCTATATCCAAACAGGAACGCGGTCCAGGTGGCCTTGTAAGGTCCCACTCAACTCTTAAATCTATGACTCCTTTTTCTTGTTTCACTGTGAGAATGTTGTAACCTCTCCTCCCAATTGTAGCATCTTTAAAATCTAGCCCTTGAGTAAAGAAATCTTCTGTCATGGATTTTCTACCGGATTTCTTTGCCTTAAGTTGTGGCACTGAAAATCTTCTTGAAAAGAAATATTTCTCTCATTCCATGCAAGGCTCTAGTCATCTTCCGAAATGCCATTTGGATCCAGTTACTTCCCTGTGTAAACTCTTTCCATTGCTCTTCTTGGTGTGCCGTGTGATGGAGCAGTATGTGCATGGCATTCATATCCTTCATGTGGGCCTGTGCAGTCCACTGCCCCACGGGTACCCTGGGATCTGGCCCTAACAAGCTGGACACCTCCTTAGCCATCTTATCTCTTCCCCCTCCCTTGCCTTTGAATGGATTCTTTCCTCTGAAGTTAACAAGCTTCTTTGCATTCCCTGCTTGGCTAAATCCTTCTCCTCCTATACATTAAACTCAGGCATTCTGTCCCCTGGGGAACCTTCCTGAACCTCAGAAGAGGATAGGATATCTCTGCTCTGTGCCATCTGATCCTCCTTGCTTCCCCGTGCTGCACTGTTCATGCTGCATTATACTTGCTTTGTGGCGTTCCTGTTGCCCACTGGTGGAAGCTTCTGAAGACAGGCAAGTCTTGCATTTTGGCAAGTCCTGCACCAGCCCAGAGTCTGCTCATGGCAACAAGGTCACTAAACATTTGAAGCCGGATTTGACAAGCTCTTCCTTGTGAATAATTAGAGACACCATAAACCTGGGAATTAGAATTAGGTAGGCATAGCTGATGGAAAACTGCTCCCAAAGAATTTGGAGAGGGCAGACCTAAGGTGATGATTTGTAAAACTTAGAAAGGGTGGGAAGTAAGATGCAGAGGCCAATGAACCTGAGAATGATTTCTTCAACAGGTAATATGCCCAAATGATTTATCTTTAAACTGATGAGGTGTAAAATTCTGCTTTTGGGGCTAACAGTTCATTAAACTAACACAAACTGTGGGGGGAAAACTTGTCTAGAAGTGACCCCAAATGAGCCAAGACTGTGATAGAAACTGCCTAAAAATTTTCAAAAATTTTGAAACTGCATTGAGCACCTACTATCAATTGGATATTTTCATCAGATGCTTTAAATTCATAACCACATTTATTAAACCCCACAGCATCTCTATGATGTAGGTAATATTAGCCCCATTTTGTGAACCAGGAGACTGAAGCCAAAATGGAGACTGATGTCACACAGCTTGGAAGAGACAGCACTGATGGGGTGACCCTAAAGGTAAAGCAGTAAAGGAGGGGCATGCATGCTTGGAATTCCTGGAATCCTGCATGCTGGAATTCAGGTCTAGAAGCTGATGAAGGCAATCCTGAGAAATTATCTCTGCCCTGTTCACTGAGTCATTGCTATTAAGAGTTCAGAAGTCAGACTCTGCAGGCAAGTGGGTCTGCTACCAGCTCTGTGTGGACTCAGCCAGGCACACTCACTGACTGTCTCCTGGATTCAACAATCAGGCCAGCAGCCAGTGTGACTCTAAATCTCAAGCATAAAGACAGGGAATGAAGTCCTTGTCCCTAGCAGTGGCTGGAATGTTAACTGACATATCAATGACACCAAAGGGAGAGAGGATGCAATGGTTAATTTTATGCATCACTTTGACGGGATGGTGGTGCCCAGTTATTTGGTCAATTACCTGTCTAGATGCTGCTGTGAAGGTGTTTTTTAGATGTGATTAAAATTTATTTATTTTTAATTTTTTTAACTTTTTATTTTATACTGGAGTATATATAGTTGATTAACAGTGTTGGGCTAGTTTCAGTTGTACAACAAAGTGATTTAGTTATACCTATAGATGTATCTATTCTTTTTCAAATTCTTTTCCCAATTAGGTTGTTACATAATATTGAACAGAGTTCCCTGTGCTATACAGTAGGTCCTTGTTGATTATCCATTTTAATACAGCAGTGTGTACATGTCAATTCTGAGTAAAGTCAATTATGCTCCAGAATATGGGTGGGCCTCATCCATCCAGTTGAAGGCCTTAACAGCAAAGACTGAGGTTACCCGAAGGAGAAATTCACCTCAAAACTGCAACATCAGCTCTTACCTGAACTTGCAGCCTGCCTCGCAGACTGCAGTCTTTCCAGTCCCTGCAATTGCATGAACCTATTCCTTGGAGAAGGAAATGGCAACCCGCTCCAGTATTCTTGCCTGAGAAATCCCATGGATGGAGAAGCCTGGTAGGCTACAGTCCATGGGGTCGCAAAGAGTCGGACACGACTGAGTGACTTCACTTCACTTCACTTCATTCCTTCTCTCAATCTCTCTCTCTTGCTCACTTTTGTGTCTGTGTGTGTACACGTATGTGTGAGAGAGAGAGTGTGTGTGTGTGTGTATTCTCCTTCTAGTTCTCTTTCTCTGGAGAACCCTGATAATACAACTGGTATTGTTGAATGTGTAGCTGAAAGGTTAGCGTCATGGCTATGAAAGCCACATTTAAGTTTTAGATGGTTCTCATAGGACTGGGTTTATTCAATGTGTGCCATCAGTGTGGATTATCTGAGATGCCTGAACATTTGAAATGGTTGACATAGTGTCTGCTGGCTGTGGTCAGTGCTGCTATAGAAAAGACGCTTGGTTATGAAAAAATTCAATCAGATGGCTAGCTGCTAGGGGTACTTCAAACTATTTTAAGGGTAGTGACATTATCTTATGTTAAATAATTATAATGCACTTTTTCCCACATTTAAAAATTTGTGAGGTTCTTTCATGTCTATTAAATTACTAGCACATAGCTGGGCAATTATTATGGAACTGAGCTGAAACTGTAATAATGGCAAATTAAGAACCAAATTTCAACTTAAAATTAACCTGTATTTCTCTATTTTCTTCACCATGTTTTGTCCTTACATATTTCTTTTAAAGTACTCCCTTTTATGACCAGCATCTTAGTAATGTTCTATTATTACTTGGTTATTTAATTATAAATTAAAATGCATAGCTCACAGGATTTCTGATGAGAACTAAGCAAGAAATTAAAACACAAATGAAAAAATAACCTAATTTGGAAATAACGTTTCTCTGAAATCAATTGTATTGTTTTCACAGAAAGTACAATTGGAAGGAGAAATTTGTCTGTTAAATTTATCCAAAAGAATAAAAGACTTATTGGAATATAAAAAGTACTACCTCTTTAAATGTTAATGAACACCAGCTTTACCAATTCTAGAAGGTTTTGCTTTTCGTTTTCCTTCTTCAGTAAACATTTTACCACCTCCTACCTGGCAAGAAACATGGGATTGAACCTGAGATTTAAGACCATGGAAATAGCTGATCTGGAAATCTCAAGCCAATTTCATCCCCTTTCCCTTGAGCATGGCTCCATGCCCTCCTCTTTTCTCCTTGAATGATCCTGTCAACATTCTTGGTTTTGCCACTGTTGACACAGCCAACCTGTCCTGCCCCACTGGTTAAATTTGCACTCAGTGAAGACCAGAGGAGTGCTTTTAGAGATCTGACACCCATCCCTTGGTCAGATCATCTTGCAGGGCAAGAAAGTATCCTAAGAAGCTGAGGGTATTAGCGAGCCTTGCCCTTGATGTTTCCTGTTGAATACAACTCCAGCGCACTCTAAAACAGCACTGAGGTAACAGATGTCATCTCTCTGGAAGGGGTGTTCAGTCTTGTAGCATGCCTGCTGGGGCCAAAATTCCCTCCAACAGAGTTTTCAGCCATGGTGTATCCAAGTGTGGTCCCTGGACTCACAAATCAAGCATCACTTGGGAACTTGTCAGACATGTACATTCTCAAACTCCACCCCAGAATCTCTGGGGAAAGGGCCCAGCAATCTGTTGAAAAAACTTTCAGGGGTTTTGAAGCACACTCCAGTTTGAGAACTACTGGTTATAGCACTTCAGCTCCTCACAAATCTGGAGGAGTCTATTTTGGGGGTTTTTCAAAATTAGATGAATATCACATTTTTGTGGAGTATTTCCTCAGTAAAGAAAGGCTCTGGTTACATTAAAACACAGTGAATGTGCGCACATTTGTGTGTGTGTGTGTGTGTGTGTGTGTGTGTGTGTGTGTGTGGTATTTGGGGGTAGGAGTGACAACACGAAAGACCTTGTTCAGAGACTTCTGAACTCTTAATGGCAATGACTCAGTGAACAGGGCAGAGATAATTTCTCAGGATTGCCTTCATCAGTTTCTAGACCCGAATTCCTGGAAAATCTTCACTTTGAACCCACAGAGTAGAGAGGGCCCAGACTGGGCACTCAGGGTGCCCGGGCTGAGGACCCAGACCCACTTCTGCTAGGCTGTATGACCTGGGGCAAGTCACATTTCCTCTGGGGCATCTGCAGGAGAATTGGTCAGATGATGTCCACTCTGGGTTCAAGATGGCGCTGACCACAGAGGCATCCTTTCTTCCTGTTACCTCCTTTGTGCATTGAGGACTTTAGTAGAAGAGACTCTCCCACCAAAGACCTCTCCTACCAGAAAAAAAGTTTATAAACTGAATGATTTCTAGGTCCCCTTTCAGTTCTAAAAATCAGCAGGCAGGCCTATGCTTGGTGTCCTAACTTTGAAGCCTTGTGGTGATGGAGTTTATGCATTGTTTCAAAGCTCTGGAGGCCTCTTCTGAAGATTTGTTTTCTGGTGGTGGGCTTAGCAACTCTATTTTTTCCCCCTTAATCTATTTTCTTTTACAAAGAGCAAATGTCCCCAAGTACAATTTGCACCCAGATTGCTAGACTCTCCACTTAAACATTACCAAAAGCTATAATTTAGAAATTCTTTTATCTATTCCAAGCTAATAGCAGTTTTGCATGTCTTTATATTGTTTTCATCTGTTTCGTTAGCCCCCTCCCCTTCAGTTATTGTCTCTGGAATACAGGCGGGTTTGTTTAATTTTAGTGTTGAGTGTGGGATATGGAAAAGATTACTCTTAATTATGTTACTTATTTATTGAAATGTAATATTTTTGTATGGCCCTTCTGGTTTACAGTAGCAGTGTGCTCTTTTGTGAGGACACTGCAGCAATGTTGCAGAGGGGAGGATCTGGAGAAAATAGGATCTACTTTAATCCAGCAGTGATCTATTCCTCAGTGTCTCCAGACCAACTTTTATTCAAAGAGTTCCTTGAATATTACTCACCCTGCCCTGGTAGTCAACCAGTTCAGTGCTGTTCTTTCTCCAACTCTATGAACCAGTTCTGTCTCTTCTAAAACAGTCACCATAGGGCCTAACAAAGATTCCCATCCAGCGTGGTTAATGCATATTGAATAGGACTGAGCTGAGGGGGCATTTTTCCTCTTGTTGGCCCGTGGATTACAATCCTGTCTGTAACGAACCATAGTTTGCATGACTCTAAGAAAGATGTAATGCCAGTAAAGAACATAATAAGATAAATCCTTGGTCAAGCTACAACCAAGAAGGAAAAATTATTCCATCTCATCAAATTTCTCACTTGGTCCATAAAATTCTCAACTTTGACTTTCTCCATATTTCTTTGTGCCTGCTGGTAGGTCAGGAGTCAGAAGTCCTCAACTTTGTGTGTGGTCCTGCGGCCTAGACACCATAGGCTGCTCTGTTATGAGAGGAGGGTGGGCTACGTGATTCGCCGGGCTCAGAGCGAAACAAAGATGTGAGGCTCTATGCTGGAAAATTATTACAGATTTCAAGATGGCGACCGTAGAGTGTTGAACCTAGCCCCGGGCCCTTTGGAACTCGGGGGGCCTCTGTAACTGTACAACCTAACCTAACCTAACCTTGGTGCAACCCACCCAGGTTGAAGGAGAGTTAAGCACCCATTTTTCTCCTCTCCCTTATTGGGCCCAAGTCAGTTAGGTTTGTTCTCAGAGGTCTGCATTCAATTCTCCCAGGGTCGGTTAACTGCCTCCCGCCTTCCACATTTGCTACACATTTGAGACTATCTCTAAGCAACATATATATTTTGGCGCCAAGTAAATCAGACCGCCCTTGAGTCCTCAAAGGCCTGACAAAAGGCGTCGGAGGAGAGGCAGCCTCGCGGCTGGGCATCAGCGTTGCTCTGCTCCCTCTGAGCAGAACCTCAACTTCATCTCCAACTATGGACTTTTCTCTCCGTCTGAATCTGACAAAATCCTTTGTAATTCTGTTTAAACGTTCCAGGGCTTTCCCCCACTTTTTCAAATCACTGTTATCAATGTCTGCCAAATGCCTTAGATCTTCCTCTCCTTGTCTATATTGTAAATACTTCCCTTATTCTGCAGCAGCAATATCATAGCTATTCATAGTAGGGAAAGCACTACAACTATCTGGTTTTCTTTATCCTTCTGTTCTGAAAGAATTCCAAGGCTCACTCTATTGGTGTTTATGTTCTAACAGGATGATTTTTTTTTAAACGAAGCCTGATACTTATTCATGATCTCTTCCATAGAAGTTTGTCGTTGGTCCCCTCTCTCAGTGACATTACCAGTTTCTGAGCACCCCAAAAACATTGATTGTGTGATGTTCTAGACTGGAATTCACAGTTGGCCTAGTGATAACTTGGCCCCAAATGGGAGCATTTGGAAATTGCTGCCTCTAAACCAAAGAGTTACCTACCCTGCAAAATGAGAGGCAGTTTTATAGATGATTCCTGCCAAGGGTCATGCCACTAGGCAAGGAAGTTCACAGACATTAGCAAATGGGTAGTTTAATTAAAATAATTCATAAATCAGGTTTAGGACTTCTGAATGACCCCTCCCAGGAAAAGTTGACAGATGCACTGAAAGTGAAAACAAAATGTGAAACTGTGTGAACCGCTGCTCTTGGCTGGGGGTGGCAGGGTGGGGGTGGTGCACCTGGAGTTTCCATTTTGGTAAGTGGGCGCTTAATTCCTCTTGCAGACAGAGTGTGCTAATGGCTGCAGTCCTGGGTAAAGGAACCAGAACACCTGGGACTGTTTCTCTAACATTTGCTTTGACCATTAATTCCTACATAACTTTGGCCAGATCACTGGACCGTTGAGTTCAATGTTTTCATGATGAGCACCATGTCTGTCATAGTTGACTATTTTTCTTTCATGGGGACGTGAGTTACATGGATGAAGAAAGTAGCAAAAAGAGTCTCTATACATGTTTGAAAGCATTTGTCCTTTCAATGTGAATTTTCCCCTCTAGATCTTATTGGATTTCTCACTGACTTCTTTGTTCTTTTGAAGTGTAAGATAGGTGTCATACTTTGAGTATTTTCTCAGTGCGTAAGCAAATGTGGAGTTAGATTTTTGGATCCACGTCTTCTTGGAAAAGAAGTCCTAGAGTCCTAGAGGAGTAGGGTGGGTGATTTCTTAGTCTGTTAACCCTCCCTTACTGTCTTGCAATCCTGGTATAAGGTTGTCTAGCTGAAAGTGAAAGTGTTAGTCACGCAGTTGTGTCCAACTCTTTGCCACCCCATGGACTGTAGCCCACCAGGCTCATTTGTCCACGGAATTCTCCAGGCAAGAATACTGGAGTGAGTTGCCATTTCCTTCTCCAAGGGATCTTCCTGATCCAGGGATCAAACCTGGGTCTCCTGCATTGCAGGCAGATTCTTCATTATTGAGCCACCTTGCTTTATTTTTCTGATTGAGTATGCTTCTTCTCTTTCTTAAGGTGTTTTGGGGATGGGTCTGTGAGCTTAATTAAAAAGGTGAAGTGATGGATTTGAGGCCACAGGACTTTCATGTAGATTGTTTTCTCGTTAATAGTCATGCAACTTCTGACAGCAACCACATTACCATTTTTCCTCTTGGAGAAATGATATTGGAGGGAAACAGCCCTTCCTGCCTGGCTGTAAGTCAGCGAGTGGCCTCCTACCATCTCCCCACTCCCCACCCCCTCCCCAAAGCATTAGGGCTCTTTACAACCTTGCCAGCAAAGTTCCTTCTGCCAGACTGGCCTTCAACCCATCCTGCCACCAAATACACTTTGCTAAAGTAGGGCAGTTTCACTTTGTTTCACCAGAAAATAAATCTTTATTTCAAAGCTTCATAGCTTTTCATCCTTCCCGTGTGACTCTAAATACATGTTCACTGGGTTTCCATAGGTCCCTCAAATTCTTTCTCATAGACTCTTTCCACTTTATATCAATGTTCCCTGCTGTCTTCCTTGACATCTCTTTCTTCAGCTCCTTTCCAACTTGTCAAAATCTTTACTTGCTGGAAGAAAGGACTATACAGTGGAAAGAGCATGCATGGGATCTGGAGGTTTGGGGATCCAGTTTTACCTAGTTTTGTAACTCATGAGCTGTGAAAACTTGAGAAATCTCCCCTCCTTAGTTTCCATAATTGCAAATGGGAATAATAAAAGGCACTTTTCTCACTGAGAGGTCGTGAGGATTATTTGAGATAATGCAACGTGAAAGTTGTTTTGGGCTATTCGGGCACGTTTACTGTTACTATTACGTCTCTGGGCTTCCCTGAGAGCTCAGTTGGTAAAGAATCTGCCTGCAGTGCAGAAGACCCCAGTTCGATCCCTGGGTAGGGAAGATCTGCTCTAGAAGGGACAGGATACCCACTCCAGTATTCTTGGGCTTCCCTTGTGGCTCAGCTGGCAAAGGCCTCTATGTTGTTTGTATTCTACATTTTACTTTGCTAGATTTTCCCATCTCATGCAAATAATACATAACCTATTTGTGACAAGTGAAGTGAAAGTTGCTCTATATAGTCCATGGAATTCTCCAGGCCAGATTACTGGAGTGGGTAGCCTTTCCTTTCTCCAGAGGATCTTTCCAACCCAGGAATCAAACCCAGGTCTCCCGCATTGCAGGCGGATTCTTTACCAGCTGAGCCACAGGGGAAGCCCTAACCTATTTGTAGCTTAATTTTAATTATTGATTCTCAAAACATGTATTGACTTTTTTTGTTGTTGTTTTTTTTGACTCTAATTGTTGGTACCAATACTGGCTTTGGCCCTTTTTTTTTTTCCTTTTTTTAACCCAGGGAATTTAAAGTTGAGAATAAAAGGAAAAATTATAAGAAGAGACAAGTAGAGTTCAAATCCTAAAGTATGCTAATTAACACATCTGTTTGCCTTTGGAACATCTGGGAAAGCAACTACATAGTAATTCTCTTAAAAATGATTTATTTAAACATTTGTGGAAGATTCAGGTGTGTGGTTTTAATTGCACAATTAATTAATTATTGGTGAGATTCTCTTATTTCTTGGTAGTAATCAACCTAATAAAATATGCACTGTAGTCTAAATTAGGGCACAGAAGAAAATTTACAAATGTAGCATCAGTTTTTATTTTAATCCTGAAAGTCTGTTCAAACAATTGTTTTTGATATTAACTAAATTTTCCCCCTTTTTAACATTTCTTTTCCTTTCTTCCTTCCTTCTTTCCTTCTTTTCTTGCTTCTTCTGATTTATATAAACAAAATACAATAAGGAGAACAATGTTATATGGAAGAAATTAATCAAAGTATATATGCTATAGAAAAACAAAAACAAAGGAATGGACAGCAATGATTAATTTGAGCTCTATAAATTAATCCAGTAAACAGAAAAAAAAAAGATTGCTGATATTGTATATCTGTGGGTGTGTATGTTTGTTAGTTTATAAGCAATCAGACATAAGACTTCAAAGAAGCCTTCATTTTTTCCAATAGTTTGTCAATTTTCTTCGTAATTATTTCTTATTTTTGGTTAACCATTTTCTTCTTGATTTTTACCAGATTTGAATCAACTTACAAATTTTCAGTTAATTAAATGTGAGCTTGATGCAGTCTTGTGAGTGATAAAAGTCATCACCCAAAGAGAACTATTTGAAAGTCACATCTTCCCATCTTCTAATGTAGCTGGTACCTGCAGTGTTCTCCATTAGTCTCCCCTTTGAGTGAAGATTACAGAGGTTTCTGGTAAAATGTGATTATGCTCTTGTGAAGAGTATATCATATAAAACATATTTATCCATAAGTAATTTATTTAAGTGGGTACTTAGCAACAGGAGAATGGTACCCAGATCCAGTGAATGTGAGGCTACAGGAAGCTTAGGAGGTAGGCTCATGGCCTGCTGTGAGAGCAGTTCCTTTGCCTTTGGTTTTGGGACACCTGGCACCCTGAGCGTCTCTCTGGGGACAGGTTCTGACAGGGCAGGGTACCAGAGACTGATTTCACCCTTCACGATGTAGCTTGGCATGATGATTAAGTGAGTAAGTGCATCTACTCATCATGGCTAGAAGAGGTGTATAGATTTAAGGCAAGGTTTGGAGACAAGCAGTCCCACCTCCCCTGCTGATTAGCTGCGTAACCTGAACAGTTTCTTACCATCTCTCAGCTTGTTTTCTCATCTACCAGATGTAGTGTCTGTGTTTTGAGTTGCAGTGATGTTAAAGGGGATAATGTTTATAAAGTATGTAAGATACAGTCTGTACTTAATAAGCATCAATAAACTGTTTATATAAGTATCTGTATTGATATCTAATTCTGTTGTTTAATTTAACTTCAAATGTGTATAAGAGAAAAATCTGATTCAAACTTATCCACAAAGACTTAAACCAAAAAGGGACTTACTGACTCATCCAAATGGAAAGGAAAGTCAGGCAGGCCTTTGGGTTGGTGTGTTTCAGTGATTTTAGGAATATCACTAAGGCACGCTTAAATTTCCTTCTCTCCATCCTTCCTTTCTGGTGTTAACCCCAAGGCTGGCATCTCTTTGTGGCTGAAAAATAACCACAAATGCTTCTCAGATCTACCCGTTTCCCTCTCCAGGGAGCCTCCTAAAAGAGTGAGAAATCTCTTTTTTTCCAGAGCTTTCTGTCTTTGTGATTCAACTTGGTCCATCATGTTCTGAGATCTGGGGAAGGGATTATATTAGTAAATTTAGGCTTGAGTCTTGAGCTCCAACCTGATGCCAGCGTTCTCCAATACATGGGAGTTGTAAAGGGGAGATGTGGCTATCTAAAAAGGAAGACATGGATGATGACACAACCACAGTGTTGGTGACACTGTCTTCATTACATTGAAAGTACTGCCAGCAAACATAATGACTGGAAGAAGTTGTTCTTTCCCCTGTAGACTAATCTGGAGGAGACAGGAGGACTCAGAGATCCTACTTTGAGAGGATTTGTTATCACAGATCTTGTTAAGACCAGAGCCCAGGTTTCCTAATAATACACTGAATATCCCCCCACCATACTGCTCTATTTCTTTAGAACTTCCTGCTGTGTCACTTTCTAATGTTACATCTGGGAAAACGGAGTGTCAGACTTCAAGGGATGGCTTAAAAGTCACACAACTAGTGAAAGGCAGTCCCAGAACTGAAACTCCTTCCTCAGTCTCCTCAAGGGTATTTTATATCATTCCAAGGCCAGGGGACAACCCAGTTACCAGGACCAGTTTCTTGTAAGAAAATCAATGATTGTTGTCATGAACTTGAATTTGTATTTCAGCATTTTTGCAATGACAAATTCCTAGAATCAATTTAAAAGCCCACCAAAAGGGAAACACATTATTATTTGTAAAGTCAAAAGTGAAAGAGTTAGTTGCTCAGTCACATCCGTCTCTTTGCAACCCTATGGATTGTAGCCTGCCAGGCTCCTCTGTCCTTGGGATTCTCTAGGCAAGAATATTGAAGTGGGTTGCCATGCCCTCATATTTGTTTCTAATTGAGACTGAAGTGACTAGCATTCATGAATGTAGATTTAAATGTGTTGGGAAACTTTTACATATATGTCCAACAAGCTATGGGTTATGTGAAGAAAGTTATGATTAGAAGAACATGGTAGGGACTTCCTCGGTGGTCCAGTGTCTAAGAGTCCAAGCTCCCAATGCAAGGGGCCTGGGTTCTATCCCTGATCAGGGAACTAGATCCCACATACTGCAACTCAGATTTTGCATGCCACAACTAAAGATTCTACATGCCTTGACGAAGACTGAAGATCCTGTGTGCTGCGACTAAGACTCAGCATAGCCAAATAAATAAATCAAAATATTTTTTAAAAAATTAAAAAAACCAGAAGAACTTGGTATTATGTCCCTACTTGTGTGTGTATGTATGTGCACATGTGCATGTATGTGCACAGTGCATATGTTTATGTGTGCCTGCTCAGTGGCTTCAGTCATGTCCAACTCTTTGCAACACTATGTACTATAGTCCACCAGGCTCCTCCGTCCATGGTGATTCTTCAGGCAAGAATACTGGAGTAGATTGCCATGCCCTCCTCCAGGGGATCTTCCAGATCCAGGATGCAACCTGTGTGTCTTGCACTGCAGGCAGATTCTTTACCAATGAGTCACCTGGGAAGCCCTACATATGTTTATATATATACTTAAATTTCTTTAAGAATACTGAAGATATTATAGGTAGTAGTTGCCTTGGGGAAGGAAATTTGGGGATCTAAGCAAGACAAAAACATTTTTACTAGGTAATGTTTAAGAGCTGTCATATATACTATATTTCGACTTTAAAATACGACTTACAAAAAACAACTCCTCTCCTTGGTTTCAGAACTTCAGTATCAATTCAGGTTCTGTTATGTCTTAGCGTTGTGATCTTAGGCAAGGCCCTTCATTTCCCTGGGTCTCCTCTGTGAAATGAAGATGATGATGTTTGTCATATAAGATTGTTATGTGAATTGGGAAAGAAAAGTCTATGAAAGCACTTTCTAAGCTCTCAATTTCTATTAAATTACTATAAATTTCTAGAAAGCACCCAATTTCTAGTAAATTACTAAGTTCCAGCATTTTCTTGATGATATTTCTCTTTGCTTCCCCAGTTAACCCCCGCCCCCCCCTCCCAGGAAGGATGGCCTCAGGAAGGATGTCTTTGGCATTGAAGTCTAAAGAATATCCTTAGAGTTTCTGGCCAACTAGAAGCACTGATGAGGAAGAGAGAGGGAGGAATTCAGGAATCAAGGAAGGTCTAAATTAGTCTATCAGCCTTTTTTCACAACTTGATGAGCATTTTAATTATGGCAGACTTGGTTTTCCTGTATATGTGCACAGCTGTGGAATTGGGATTCAAAGCTTCTTACTTTATTTTTACCTGTCTAGGAAAGATGAAAAGGTCTGATGCCAATTCATTTATTTGGTCAACCAGGAGTTACTGAGCACAGACTGTGTGCTTGGCATTGGGCTAGCTGATCAGGAGAATTCTCCTGTCCTTTGGAATTACAGTAGAACAGATCAGCAAATATTTGTTAATTGACTATTGTACATAGCATTTATTTTAAATCGGCATTTGTTTTAAATAGATGATAAATACTTAGGTAACTCTTATGACTGTGGTTACAATAAAACCAACAAATGTATTGGGGGAAACACTGACTGTAACTGCCCACCCTGGCCAGGCACCATAGTAACCATTTGTAGGAGTTATTTTATGACAGAAGGTCCTGGTAAGGAACACAGAACTAATAAAGCACCACCAACTTAGAAGAATTTGGGAATGCTCAAAAGGAGATGCCAGTCCATATATACTGCCAGCCTCCCAGAATCCTCCTTGTTGGAATCCATCTTAGCTGAGCAATAAGTGCGCCACCAGGAAGGACCCCGAGTCAGAATGATTGGCCAGAGACAACCTGGAAACTAACCGCATCACCATAAAACCTGACACTGTGAGCAGTTCTCTTGAGTTCCCTTACCTTCCAGCCCCCTCCCAGGTGCCCCCTTTCCCAATAAAGTCTCTTGCTTTGTCAGCATGTGCGTCTCCTTGGGCAATTCATCTCTGAGTGCTTGATAGGAGCCCACTTTCAAGGCCCTGACAGTGGTCCTCCTTCCTGCAACAAATGCATTTCTAGTTCTTCATTGCTTATATAAAGTCAAAGTGTCCACCTGCCTAGAATTCATATATACCCATACACACACCCTGGAAATATTTTCCAAAAAAACAGTGATGGTGGCGGCTGTTAGGAACCACACGTGTGGGTTTTCCAAGGCTTACATCATGCCCTGTAACTTGGGTCTTTAAGTTTGATCCTTGGCATATCTAGGCAGGAACAGAGGGCTATGAAAATTAATGGGAGAATCAGAACAAGTAGAGATCCCTTAGAGACAAGAAAGACATTTTAGAACTTTGCATTATTGATGAGAATTTTGGAGGAACCACAGATCCTGAACCAGCATGAAATCTTTCATAAAAAGACTGTGATTCATCTGCAGCAACTTCCTTCCCGGGCAAACCTCCCCCCACCCCCTCCCTGCTGTCCCCTAGTCATAGCAGAACTTCACGTTACAGAGCTCAAATTCAAGTAATTCAGGTCTGAAAAAAGAAACCTCTTGTTAGAACACAGACAACGTTGACAATTAGCCAGGATTCCAAGGAGAAAAAAAGGGAGGCCCCGGCAAGGTAAACGCATTTGTGTTTATACAGCGTGTGATGTGTTTTGAAGTTTTCCCCAAGGAGAAAGGCCCTCTCTCCTACTTCAAAAGCCATTTTCATGTTTTTGAAATTACTAGAAATTATGGGCTAAACCCCCTTCACACGTAATTTATTTCACCCAGTATCTCATATTTTGTGATAACATGCAAATACCATATGTTGCACTTTCTCTTTATGGATGGAGGAGGGAAGGAGGGAGAATTGGTAGAATTTTCACTAGGCACTGCAAAACTTTCCAGTGAAGTCCATATTTGCCATGGTGACGTTTACTGGTTATGGCAGAGCTGATCAAGTGCAGATTTTTCTGCCGCTGAGGCTAAATTGCAAGCTGCTCATAATGCCATCAGATGCTGCCGGTTCTCAGCCAATGAGAGCTTCGGGAAAGCGTCTCTTTCTCCCCCGTTCTCTGTGGCAGCAGAGCCCCCAGGCACCGTTGGTCCACACTCTACCGTATTTGAACTTGATTGACCTCATGCCGCACTTCTCTGGAATAAATGTATCTTCCGAGATCTCATGGGTTCCAAATACTCAAACTGGCAACCCTAATGTATTCCCAGAGTCTTCATTTTTTACTTTCCCTTACAGGTATTTATTTTCTTAAGTGAAATGGTCAATATTTAGAAGTATATATTATTCATAAGACTGAGAGAGAGAAGAAAAAATCACATCTTCTATTTTACTATTCTATTTCATCTGAGGCAAAATGTTTCATGCCAGGCCAAGGGAGACAAAAACACAAAGCCATTATTCAGCTCCTAGCTGCTTCAATCATTTTTGTGCCAACAATGGTGAAAAGATGTGATTTTACAAGCAAACAGGAAGAAAAGGCTTGAACACACCTTGGGAGCGTGTTTAAGAAGTTGATTTATGTTTCGTGCTGAGTCTTACACCTGCAGTTCAAGCAAAACCCAACTTGGCCGCCCCAAAGAGTCTGGTTTATTAGGTATCAAGGAGTCGCAAGAAGCCATGTAATTAAAACTGTAATTAACTGGAAAAGGAAAGTGCCACCTGAGTTTTGAGAGGCTGTCAATTTTATTTCCATTACAGCTCTCCAGTTTCTCCTCTTGGACTCTTTTTTTTTCCCCTTTTGCTTGATAAGAAAACAACAAATATGCACACATGGCATACATCTATTTTTTTTAATACATTAAAACATGTATGAATGGTTACTCCTTATGGAAAGTTATTACTTGTTTCAGATTTTCTAGATCAATTTCTTCCTGGGAGGAATATTCCAGAAAGGTGCTATGTAGTACTCTAGTCTTCAGCCCCATATTGCCATGGGGCTCTTGAACTGAGATTAGTCTGAATTCAGATGTGTTGTACATGTAAAATACACACCAGATTTTGAAGATGTAGTACAGAAAAATGTCAAATATCTCAGTGATACTTTTAACATTGAATTACTTGTTGAATCATATTATTTTGGGTGTATTGCTTTGTATAAAAATATAGTTTTATTTTTTCTATTGAAGTGCAGTTGGTTTATAATGTTGTGTTAGTTTCTGGTGTACAACATAGTGATTCAGTTACACATATATACATATCTATTCTTTTTCATTATAATTTATTGTAGGATATTGAATACAGTTCCTTGTGCTATACAGTAGTACCTTGTTGTTTATCTATTTTACTTATAGTAGTTTGAACATATTATTATTAAGCAACACTCTTATTGTTTAGTTTCACTTGTTGCTTTATACTTTTTTGAGCGTGGCTACTAGAGAGTTTAGAATGACGTATGTAGCTCACAAGACATTTACATGGGCAGGACTGTTCTGGAGTGCTGTCCTCCCCATGGAACTGGGCAAGGATGCACTGGACATACTTTTTCTTAACTTTTCCACCATCCCCAGGGCTGCGAGGGCCAGTTGGTGCGGAGTCAAGGGAGCTCTTGGTGGCAGCATGCATGGGTGCTGGAACATGTGATTAAGGCACATGTTTGTGATTGCCAGATTGTTCAACTCAATTTCTCAATAAAAGGCTCCACGGGAGATATCTGAGCAGCGCAAATGGAACTTCAAGGGTCCTTTCTTCTAACTGCCCCCTCTTGGCCAACAAAGTTTCAAATGCAACATGAAATATGTTAGCACCAGAACAAGGAGTGCTAGAAACTTCAAATGAAGGTACTGAAAGCTGGTTCAAAACCAACATGTGTGCCTTAATTTGTGAATTCAAGTGTTGATAAAACAATCTTTTGAAAAAGGTCAACCCATTTACTTTAGATTCTGTAAGCATCCATCTCACATTATTATACCATTTCTCTGAACCATAATCTTTGAGGGTGATAAAGAGGATTTGTAATAAAGACACAATTGTATAAGGGTTTTGAAGGTGGCTAGGGAAAGAGCCTTTTTGTCACTTCGTTTCAGAAATAGGCAAAACTTTTGAATATCTCAGCCTTCCTCTTTCCCGGACTCATTCACAAAGAAAGGCAGCATCTCATTTTCCTGTTAACAGTAAGGTAATGACAAATCTATTGATGAAAACTCCCAGAGGAAGAGACTGAAACCACCTTTCTTCGGGCAGAGGGGGGAAAAAAACAACAAAAAAACAAGGTGTCTCTTCCTAGCTTCTTTCCCCAACTTCACTGCATTTTTTTTTTTTTTAAAGCTGCATTTGTTACAAGGTAAAGGTCTCTAGAATCTTCCAGTTCAGAACAGAAATATGTTGGTGCGTAATTTTGGAAGTGAGCCTGAGGTACCCAGAGCAGATGACACGCAGGGCTTAGGTCCTGATTCAGCTACAAGTCAGCGGGGCACCCCAGGACCATCTGCGTCCTATAAATTACAGTAACGCTGGCACATGCGGCTTGTAAATCACCAGTGAACAGGCTTCACCTTGTGACACACGACATGAACCCTGTTGTATATTCCAATAAACTCCTATAAACCATCTGATATAAACTCCGGATTATGTTTCTTTAGGGGTTGGAATACTTAGATTTTCTTTGCTGGTCTGATTCCTCTTCAATATGTGGGTTGAATGCACACAGTGTGTTCCCTTCTCTTTCCACTATACTAGGCATTTCGCTGTTTTTCAAAACCAGAATTTTACTTAGTGGCTGACATGTACAATTTGGTGAACTTTAAAGGACCAGTCTTTTTTTCTTTTGCCTTCTTTAATAAACTTGTTTCTTTCAACACGACTGTGAATGTCAAAGTCTTGTGGTGACTACACAAGGAAAATACGATTTATAAACAGAAAATTAATGGCCAAATTGTCAGTAACCTACTTCACTGAATATAAATATACTTGCACCATAAAGGGTCATATCGTTAATATGTCTTTGCTGGGCTTCTGGCAACTTACACGGCTGCCTCCTACGATAGGATTTTTGGTGTGTAAGAGTGTGAGGAGGAAAAAAAATTAAACTGGGGATAGCATTCAATTCCATTTATGGCTCATTCATAAATGGTTCCAAGCAACTGTGTTTGGTCAAAACAGTGTTATCCTATTCATAGAGTTCTTCCTCCGTCTTTAGGGAAATCTTTTCTGAGGGCTCACTTCTTAAGGTTGTGATAACTGACTTGCTGACCCACAGGTCAAATAAAATGTAGCAGAGAAATACCCAGATGAGTTCTCCACAAGATACCAAGCTTTACTTCTATTAGGAAAGATGGTAAAATTTTCCCACTTCTTTAATTTTTTTTTTTTAAAAACAGTAGCAACAATCTACATTTTCATTTTTCATGATGAAAATATTTTGTCTCTTAAAAAAGTTCTTCCAGTTCAGTGCCTTCGATGCAATATTAAATTATTACTTTTATATCATTTTTATAGGTGTGCAAGTGTAAAAAAATAGAGATCATTACTACTTTGTGTGGAATATAAACTGAATATAAAATAATTCAAAAAATTCAGTTGCTTAGAAAGGAGGTAGAGGATGAGATATTTTTGTCTTAATTTTATTGTTCTGATGTATCCTACTCAAATTTAGCTGAAAGCTATATGAATTTCCATGTTCATTTTCTGAAAATATGTTAAATATTATCTTCTATAGTAATCTTCCAGCCCACATAAAGAAAATACAGGCATTTATATAAAAATAAACACCTATGTCAAGAAACAAGAAAAGTCTTAAAAAAAATTAACTTTAGAAGAACAAGATGGCAGAGGAGTAGGTGGATGTGGAGTCCATCTCTCTGCACGGATACATCAGGAATACACCTTTGGACCCAGAAGTGCATGCAGAATATCATCTGAGAGTAGACAGGAGTACCTGATCAGTGGAAAAGAATGTATAGGATCAACCAAAACTTAGTAGGATGAAGGAACTGGGGGAAAACCAGGAGTGTTAGTAGGGTTTTTCACAAACTAGAACAAAAAATTTCACAATTCATATGGAAACACAAAAAACCTCAAATAGCCAAAGCAATCTTGAGAAAGAAGAATGGAGCTGGAGGATGCAAGCTTCCTGACGTCAGGTTATAATGCAAAGCTACAGTCATCAAGACAGTATGGTCCTGACACAACAACAGAAATACAGACCAATGGAACATGATACAAAGCCCAGAAATAATCCCATGCACCTATGGGTACCTTGTTTCTGACAAAGGAGGCAAGAATATACAATGGGGTAAGACAGCCTTTTCAATAAGTGGTGCTGGGAAAACTGTACAGCTACATGTAAAAGAATGAAATTAGAACGCTTCCTAACACCATACACAGAAGTAAACTCAAAATGGGTTAAAGACCTAAATGTAAGACCAGAAACTATAAAACTCTTAGAGGAAAACATAGGTAGAACACATGATGACATAAATCAAAGCAAGATCCTCTATGACCCACCTCCTAGAGTAATAGAAATAAAAACAGAAGTAAACAAGTGGGATCTGATTAAACTTAAAAGCTTTTGCACAGCAAAGGAAACTATAAGCAAGGTGAAAAGGCAACCCTCAGAATGGGAGAAAATAATAACAAATGAAACAACTGACAAAGGATTAATTTCCAAAATATACAAGCAGCTCATACAACTCAATGCCAGAAAAACAAACAACCCAATCAAAGAGCAGGAAAAGACCTAAACAGACACTTCTGCAAAGAAGACATACAGATGACTAACAAACGCATGAAAAGATGCTTAACATCGCTCACTATTAGAGAAATGCAAATCAAAAGTACAATGAGATATCACCTCACACTGGTCACAATGACCGTCATCAAAAAGTCTACAAACAATAAATGCTGGAGAGGGTGTGGAGAGAGGGGATGCTCTTGCACTGTTGGTGGGAATGTAAATTAATCCAGTCATTATGGAAGACGGTATGGAGATTCCTTAAAAAATGAGGAATAAAGCCACCATATGACCCAGCAATCCCACTCCTAGGCATATACCCCGAGGAAACCAAAATTAAAAAAGACACATATATCCCACTATTCATTGCAGCACTAGCTGCAGCACTAGCTATGTACAATAGCTAGAACATGGAAGCAACCTAGATGTCCATCAAGAGATAAATGGGTAAAGAAGCTGTAGTACATACACACAATGGAATATTACCCAGCCATAAAAAGGAACACATTTGAGTCAGTTCTGATGAGGTGGATGAACCTAGAACCTATTACACAGAGTGAAGTGAATAAGAAAGAGAAAGATAACTATTGTATTCTAACACATATATACAAAATCTAGAAGAATGGTACCAAAGAACTTATTTACAGGGCCCCAGTGGAGAAACAGGCATAGAAAATAGACTTACGGACATGGAAAGAGGGGAGGAGATGGTGAGATGTATGGAAAGAGTAACATGGAAAGTTACATTACCATATGTAAAATAGATAGCCAACTGGAATTTACTCTATGGCTCAGGAAACTCAAACGGAGGCTCTGTACCAACCAAGAGGTGTGGGATGGGGAGGGAGGTGGGAGGGAGTTTCAAAAGGGAGGGGACATATATATACCCATGGCTGATTCATGTTGAGGTTTGACAGAAAACAGCAAAATTCTGTAAAGCAATTATCCTTTAATAAAAAAATAAATTAAAAAGAAAAAATAATCTAAATTTACACCTCAATGAACTAGAGAAAGAACCAATGAAGCCTAAAGTTAGTAGAAGGAAGGGAGTAACAAAGATTAGAGCAGAAATAAGTGAAATAGAGACTAGAAATAAAATAGGAAAAAAAAATCAACTAAGAACTAGTTCTTAGAAAAGATAAAATTGACAAATATTTAGCTAGACTCTCAAAAAAAATGAGAGAGGACTCAAATAAATAAAATCAGAAATTGAAGAGAGTGACTACAGCAGATAGCACAGAACTGCAAAGGGTCATAAGAGACTACTATGAACAATTATGTGCTAAAAACTGGATAATCCAGAATAAATGGTTAAATTTCTGAAGAATACCACCTACCAAGATGCAATCATAATGAAGAACAAAGTCTGATTAATTACTATTAAGAGAATTGAATCAGTAATCAAAAGCTCCCCAATAAATAAAAATCCAGGACCAGATGGATTCACTGGTGAATTCTACCAAGCATTCAAAGAATTAATATTAATTCTTCTCAAACTCTTCCAAAAAAAATAGAAGAGGAAGGAGATCTTCTAAACTCATTTTACAAGACCAACATTACCATGATAAAAAATCAGACAATGACACTATGAAAAAGAAAATTGTACGCCAATATCTCTGATGAATATATATGTAAAAATCCTCAACAAATATTAACAAACTAAATTCAACAATATATTAAAGGGCTCATATACCTTGAGCAAGTGGAATTTATGAATCCTAGAGATTCAAGGATGGTTTAACACCCAAAAATCTGTCAATGTGATAAACCGTTTTAATAAAATGAATGATAAAAATCAAATAATCATCTCAATAGATGCATAGAAAACATCTGAGAGAATTAAAATCCATTTATGATGAAAACTCTCAGCAAGGAGATATAGTGGGAATGTACCTCAACATAATAAAGCCCATATATAACAAGCCAACACTTAACATTATCAGTCAGTTCAGTTCAGTCGCTCAGTCGTGTCCGACTCTTTGCGACCCCATGGACTGCAGCACGCCAGGCCTCCCTGTCCATCACCAACTCCCGGAGTTTACTCAAACTCGTGTCCATTGGATGATTACAATACTACAACTTAACACTATACTCAGTGCTGAAAAACTATTCTAATATCAGGAACAAAACAAGAATGCCTGTCTACTTTCACTGCTATTATTCAACATAGTATTGGAAATCCTATGCTTTCCAGGTTGAGCTAGTGGTAAAGAATCTGCCTGCCAATGCAGGAGATGCAAGTGACATAGGGATTACCCAGGCATTACCTTGGGTCAGGAAGATCCATTTCCTGAAGTAGGAGACGGCAATTCATTCCATATCCTTGACTGGAAATTCCCTGGACAGAGGAGCCTGGCAGGCTATAGTCCATGGGGTCACAAAGAGTAAGCACACACCATATGAGGTATTATTGGAAGTCCTAATCAGAGCAATTAGGCAAGAAAAAGAAACAGAATCTCAATTGGAAAGAAAGAAGCAAAACTGTCACTACTTGCAGGTGATATGATATTATTAATATACAGAAAGCTCTAAATACTCTATCAGAACTAATAAATTCAGTAAAGTTGCCAGATACAAAATATGCAAAATATCTATTGTTTCCATAAACTAAAAATGAATGCTCAGAAAGCTAAGTTAAGAAAACCATCCAATTTATAATTGCATCAAAATGAATAAAATTCCTAGGAATAAATTTAACCAAGGAAGTGAAAGATCTCTATATGGGAAACTATAGACTTTAATAAAAGAAATTGATGACAACACAAATAAATGGAAAGATATTCTGTGCTCATGAATTAGAAGGAATATTAATAACATTGTTAAAATGTTCACACTAACTAAAGCAAATTACAGATGCAATCTGTAACAAAAGTACAACAACATTTTTCAAAGAACTAGTACAAACAGTTCTAAAATTTGTATGGAATCACAAAAGACCCCCAGTAGTCAAAGCAATCTTGAGACAGAAGAATAAAGTCAGTGCGATTATACTCTCTAATTGCAAGTGATATTTCAAAGTTATAGTAATAAAAATAGTGTACTATTGTCATAAAAATAGACACATAGATCAATGGGACAGAAAGGGAGTCCAGAAATAAACCCACACATATATGGCCAATTAATGTATGAGAAAGAAGTACAGTGAGGAAAAGACAGTTTTTTAATGTGGTGTTAGAAATACTAGACAACCTCATGCAAGGTATGAAACTTACCATTATACCCACTATACACAAAAATTAACTCAAAATGGTTTAAAGAATTGAATGCAAGACCTGAAGCCATAAAACTCCTATTAAAAATACTTGGGCAGAAAGCTCCTTTTCATAAATCTTAATGATGTGAATTTGACACCAAAAGCAAGAGCAAAAAATAAGCAAGATGTACTACATCATACTGAAAAGCTTTTGCATAGCAAAGGAAACCAACAGAATGAAAAGGCAAGCTACTCAATTGGAAAAAATATTTACAAATCTTTTATCTGGTAGGAGGCTAATACTCAAATTATGTTAAGAATTCATACAATTCAATAGCAAAAATCCAGACAATCTGATAAAAAATGGGCAGAAGATCGGAATAAATATTTTTCCAAAGACATACAGATGGCCAATAACTACACAAAGATCATTAATACATGTACACGGACATCATTAATCATCAGTTCAGTTCAGTTGCTCAGTCGTGTCCAACTCTTTACGACCCCATGAATCGTAGCACGCCAGGCCTTTCTGTCCATCACCAACACCTGGAGTTTACTCAAACTCATGCCTATTGAGCCGGTGATGCCATCCAGCCATCTCATCCTCTGTCGTCCCCTTCTCCTCCTGCCCCCAACCCCTCCAAGCATCAGGGTCTTTTCCAATGAGTCAACTCTTCGCATGACGTGGCCCAAGTATTGGAGTTTCAGCTTCACCATCAGTCCTTCCAATGAACACCCAGGGCTGATCTCCTTTAGGATGGACTGGTTGGATCTCCTTTCAGTCCAAGGGAATTTCAAGAGTCTTCTCCAACACCACAGTTCAAAAGCATCAATTTTTCGGCACTCAGCTTTCTTTATGGTCCAACCCTCACATCCATACATGACCACTGGAAAAACCATAGCCTTGACTAGACGGACCTTTGTTGGCAAAGTAATGTCTCTGCTTTTTAATATTGCTATCTACGTTGGTCATAACTTTCCTTCCAAGGAGTAAGCGTCTTTTAATTTCACAGCTACAGTCACCATCTGCAGTGATTTTGGAGCGCCAAAAAATAAAGTCTGACACTGTTTCCACTGTATCCCCATCTATTTGCCATGAAGTGATGGCACCAGATGCCATGATCTTAGTTTTCTGAATGTTGAGCTTTAAGCCAAATTTTTCACTCTCCTCTTTCACTTTCATCAAGAGGCTTTTTAGTTCATCTTCACTTTCTGCCATAAGGGTGGTGTCATCCGCATATCTGAGGTTATTGATATTTCTCCTGGCAATCTTGATTCCAGCTTGTGCTTTATCCAGCCGAGCGTTTCTCATGATGTACTCTGCATATAAGTTAAATAAGCAGGGTCACAATATACAGCCTTGACGGACTCCTTTTCTTATTTGGAACCAGTCTGTTGTTCCATGTCCAGTTCTAATAGTTGCTTCCTGACCTGCATACAGATTTCTCAAGAGGCAGGTCAGGTGGTCTGGTATTCCCATCTCCTTCAGAATTTTCCACAGTTTATTGTGATCCACACAGTCGAAGGCTTTGGCATAGTCAATAAAGCAGAAATAGATGTTTTTCTGGAACTCTCTTGCTTTTTTGATGATCCAGCGGATGTTGGCAATTTGATCTCTGGTTCCTCTGCCTTTTCTAAAACCAGCTTGAAACAGGGAGATGCAAATCAAAACCACAGTGAGATATCACCTCACACCTGTTAAAAAGGCTATTATCAAAAAGATTAGAAATAACAAGTGCTGATGAGAAACTTCAGAAAAGGGAACATGTGTACACTGTTGGCGAGGATGTAAATTGGGCAGTCACTATGGAAAACTGTATGGAATTTCTTCAAAAGATTAAGAATAGAACTACCATATGATCCAGAAATCCCACTTCCAGGTATTTAGCCAAAGAAAATGAAAACACTGCTCTGCTGTGTTCATTGCAACATTGTTTACAATAGGCAAGACATGAAAATAACCCAAGGGTCCATAAATGGGTGAATGAATAAAGAAATGGTGGCATAATAATACACACGTGCGTGCGTGCGTGCACGCACACACACACACAAGCACACACACACACATGTATTATTTAGCCCTAAACCAAATGAAATCTTGCAATTTTCAACAACATGGATGGACCTCAAAGACATTATCCTAAGTGAGATAAGTCACATAGGAAAAAAAAAATACCATATGTTCACTCTTACATGTGAAATCTAAAAATATCTGTATATTAAAAACACCTAGTTTATAGATACAAAGAACATATTGGTGATTGCGGGTGTAGGATGAGGGGTGAGAGAAATGGACAAATTATTTGTGTTGTCTTTTAGTTTAAACACATTTAATAATAATAAAAAAGAAAACACAGTGCCATTTTTATTTGAAGAAAAAGTTAGAAAAAATGTAAAGTTAGAAATTAGATAAAGTTCTTCAAAGTTAAGGGAGTTAATTAATATATAAGCATAATAAAGGGTACATAAAGTTTAAATGTTGAGGTTCTGCTGAGAAAAAAATGTCCCTGTAGCTGAACATAATTGCCTTAGTGGTAAAGAGGTAAGATTAAATTTTGCTAAGATACAGAGCAGTGCCACTGTGAATTCAAAAACACAACTTCCAGGAACTTCTAAATACATAGTGCCATTTTTTAATTAATGCAGTTTATCCTGTAATTTTAGGAATTTATTGATACTGACAGAAACATTTGCAAATAACTTAGAAAATTTCATGACATATTATGTATCTCAAAGGATTTCATTCAGTCTTTTTTTTCTTTTTCAACTGCAATCAATAATTTCTTTGAGAATTCTTAATATGCTAAGATCCAGTTAAAAGATTCTTGGATATTCCTAAAAGAAGGATTTAAGAAAACCAATGTGAACAAAGATGAACTTTGTGGCATTAATGTTATTTTCTTTCATTCACATAATTTTTGAACAAGTTCTGCCTCTGTTTTCCATTACACCTAAATAGTTCTCATTTTTATTCAACATCAAGAGATATTAATGTGGGTGCATCAAATCAGAGTTTGGATTCTTTGGACCTATCAGACTATTTTTTTTCATGAATACTTGGGGTTTGATAAAACCCCAAATGCATGCTAGAAGCACTTTTTCCATTAATTATTAAACCCATGTGCATTTTGAGGAAAATTTGATCCATATGGGTTCTGGTTCATTTATGCTTTACTCATCAAAATACTCTTTCTTAAAGTCCATGTCCAAGAAATCTTTTGAGCACTGTTAAGTTTTTCGAGCATTGCCAAGAGCAAACAAAGTTGAGCACCAAAAGATTCAAGTTGGTTTGTAACCCTATCCCTATGGAGCATTAGTGGTTTCTAAACTTGGATTAAACACACCCTCTCATCTCTAATAGGTAGCTGAATGTACCTCCAGAGGGAAGCTTGAGGCTTGGTATAGAAAGCAAAAGTCAGATGGATGTCAACAAAGGCACCAGATAATCCCAGAACGCATCACAATTCATTAAAAGATTACTTTGATTATATTTTTTGAGCACAAATATGCAGAGATATTCTATAGATTTTGAGTTGGAAGGTTAAGAATCATTCCAAGTAGTTAACAAAAAAAATTTGCTATTGTCCAAAATGTGAAATCCTAGTATTTGGATCACAATTTTAAAATAGTGGGACTTGTTGAAAAACAACTATGGGAAACATGAAATAGTTATTAACAGTGAAAAATGGGAATGTGACCAATGATTTTTTTTTTCTCTATATCTTCTTTTACAAGTGACTAATTAAGAAGTGAGGTTTTTTGCTTTTTGGTATTTTGTTGTTGTGGGTTTTTGAGTCTTTTGTCTTTATCTTCTTCTAGAACCAACAGACCCAATCAAATTAAGGTCATAAGTAAATATAGATTAGATTTTTAAGGCATCTGTCTTTGATTAAATTGCATTTCTAGTCTCAAAAATTCCAGAGGAAGAAATAATTGAAAAATTATTTTAAATAAAATGATATACTTTTTTCAAGAGATCAAAAAAAAATAAAATCTAGGGTTGTCATAATTGGCGTTTTGCTAAAAAGAGCCCTTATCTTTTAGAGGTTCCCTAGTGAAATATGTGTAGATAATGTGACATGATCTCTGGGGTTTACTTCAAAATTCAATGGAAATTAAAATGAATGAATAAAGAATATATGATATATACTTACAAGGGAATACTACTCAACCACAAAAAAAGAATGAAAATTTTCCACTTGTCACAACAGAGATGGACTTGGAAGGCATTGTGCTAAGTGAAATGTCAGGCAGAGAAAGACAAATACAGTATATCATTTATATGTGGAATCTAAAAATATACAACAAATTAATGAATAAAACAAAAAAGCAGACTCACTGATGTGGAGAACAAATTAGTGGTTACCAATGAGTAGAGGGAAGGGAGAGTACCATAGGGGTATCATAGGGGTAGGGGATTAAAAAGGGCTATTATGGGATATTATGAAATCATGTGTGTGAAACTTTTGAAACTTGTAAAGCACTATGGAACAATCTCTTACTCAATTAAAAAAATTTAAATAATACATTAAAAATGAGTTAAGCATATGATACATGTGGAAAATTCTTCAAGACATGGGAATACCAGACCACCTTCCCTATCTCCTGAGAAACTGGTAGGTAGGACAAGAAGCAACAGTTAGAACTGAACACAGGACAACAGACTGGTTTGAAACTGGGAAAGGAGTATGACAAATCTGTATATTGTCATCCTGCTTATTTAACTTACATTCAGAGTACATGATGTGAAATGCCAGACTGAATGAATCACAAGCTAGAATCAGTATTGCTGGGAGAAATATCAATAATCTCAGATATGCAAACAATACTACTCTAATGGCAGAAAGGGAAGAGGAACTAAAGAGCCTCTTGATGAAAGTGAAAGGAAAGTGAAAAAGCTGGCTTAAAACTCAACATTCAAAAAACTAAGATCATGGCATCCTTTCCCATCACTTCATGGCAAATAGATGGGGAAACAGTGGAAATAGTGACAGATTTATTTTCTTGGGCTCAAGAATCACTGTGGATGGTGATTGCAGCCATGAAATTAAAAGATGCTTGCTCCTTGTAAGAAAAGCTATGACAAATGTAGACAACATATTTAAAAGCAGAGACATCACTTTGCCGACATAGGTCTGTGTAGTCAAAGGTGTGGTTTTTCCAGTAGTCATGTATGGATGTGAGATTTGGACTATAAAGAAGGCTAAGCACAGAAGAACTGATGCTTTCAACCTGTGGTACTGGAGAAGACTCTTGAGAGTCCCTTGGACTACAAGGAGATAAAACGAATCAATCCTAAAGGAAATCAACTCTGAACATTCATTGGAAAGACTGATGTTGAAGCTGAACCTCCAATACTTTTGGCCACTTGATTTGAAGAGCCGACTCATTGGAAAAGACCCCGATTCTGGGAAACTTTGAAGGCAAAAAGAGAAGAAGGCAGCAGAGCATGAGATGGTTAGATAGCACCAGTGACGCAATGGACATGAACTTGAGCAAACTCCAGGTGACAGTGAAGGACGGGGAAGCCTATTGTGCTACAGTCTATGGGGTTGCAAAGAATTGGACAAGTTTTATTGACTGAAGAACAAAAAGTGTATGGTTGGAAGTATAGATAAAACAAGATAATTGTCAATGGTGGATGCTGGGCATATTGATATTCATTACACCATTCTGTTTCTTTTAGTTTATGCCTAACATATGTGCTTTGGATCCACCCTAATCACTGTCTCAGCAAGAATCAGTTGACTATAAATGTATAGGTTTATTTCTAGACACCCAATTTTATTCCATTGATCTAGATGTATGTCTAATCTTATTCCACTACCACACAATTTTGGTTAGAGTAGCATTATAGGAAGTTTTGAAATTGGGAAGAAACCCAATTTTGTCCTTTTTAATGACTGTTTTGATTACTCTGGTTCCCTTGTGTTTCTATTAATATATGAATGTTTTTCAGCTTATCAATTTCTGTAAAAAAAAAAAGTAGCTGAGATTTGATAAGGACTCTTGGAATCTCTAGGTGAATTTGGAAAGCATTATAATCTTAACAATATTAAGTCTTCCAATTCATGAACAAAGGATGTCTTTCCATTTATTTAGATCTTGTTTAATTTCTTTCATCATGTTTGAGTTTTCAGTGTAAATGTTGCATTTTTATTATTGAATTTATCCTTAAGTATGTTATTTTTGATGTTATGTTAAATGGAATAGTTTTCTTAATTCCATTTTCAGATTATTCATTGTGAGTGTACATATACACAGTTTATTTTTATAAATTGATCTTGTACCATGCAATCTTGCTGAACTTGTTCTTTGGTTCCTATAAGTTGTTTTGTGAATTCATCAGGATTTTCAATAAATAAGATCATGTTATTTATAAAGACAATCTTCTTTCTTTTCAACCTGGATGTTTTATCTTATTTTTTTTTTCTTTTTCTTTCTTCCTTTCCTTTCCTTTCTCTTAATTGCCTGTCTTGAATTTCTACTACAATGACAAATAGAAATGATAAGACTGCTTGTGCCTGATCTCAGGGGGAAATATTTCTGTCTTTTACAATTAGATATGACATTAGCTGCATGTTTTTTGTAGATGCTCTTTATTAGGTTGAGGAAGTTCCTGTCTATTCTTGGCTTGTTGAATGTTTTTATCACAAAAGAATGTTGTATTTTGTCAATTAGTTTTACTATACTGAGTTGATCATGTGGTTTTTTTTCCCTTTATTTAATATTATGGCATATTACATTAATTAGTTTTCATATGTTGAACCAATCTTGTATTCTTGGAATAAATCCTGTTTGAAGTGAACTTAAAGTCGCTCAGTTGTTTCCAACTCTTTGCAACTCCTTGGACTATACAGTACATGGAATTCTCCATGCCAGAATACTGGAGCAGGTAGCCATTCCCTTCTCCAGGGGATCTTCCCAACCCAGGGGTTGAACCTAGGTCTCCTGCATTGCAGGTGGATTCTTTATTGCTGAGCTACCAGGGAATCCCTAAATCCGGTTTGGTCATGCCTTATAATGCTTTCTATATGTTGATGGCTTTGGTTTGCTTGCACTGTAGTGAGGATTTTTGTGTATATATTTAGAAGGCATATTGGTCTTTAGTTTTCCCTTTTTGGGATGTCTTTGTCTGGTTTGGTATAAGAGGAACACTTGCTTCATAGAATGAGGTATAAAGTGTTCCCTCCTCTTCTGTTTCTTAAGAGTTTGTGAATGATTGATCCAGCTCTTTTTCAGGCAGATCCATTTTACAGACGTGGATAGAAGTCTGAAAAATGTGGTTGTATGGCACTTATTCTCTATGCTAGGCTTTTAGATATTTGTATATGCATTGTATGTTTTCTATCAAGTGGTAAAATCATCCATCTATTGAACATGTATTTATCGAGCATTTAATATGTGTTAGACATTGTGAAAGGAGTTGCAAGAACAACAGTGAACAACACAATCCTGGTCTTGTTGGAGTTTACAGTCCAGTGATGAAGTCCAAGAAACAAGTAAGTAAAAACCAAAGAAATACTTATTGTTGGCAGTAATGATACCTTTCCCTTGTGGTTCAGCTGGTAAAGAATCCGCTGGCAATGCGGGAGACATGGGTTTGATCCCTGGGTTGGGAAGATCCCCTGGAGAAGGGAAAGGCCACCCACTCCAGTACTCTGGCCTGGAGAATTCCATGGACTACAGTCCATGGTGTGGCAAAGAGTTGGACACGACTGAGCGACTTTCACTTTCATTTTCAATGACATCTTATACATCTCTGTAACATCATCTCCCTAGTATCTGGTATAATATCTTAAATGTATTCAGCACATAATAAAGGTGGAATAATTTACTTTGGTATGGTTGCTGCCTTATAACTTGATTGGGAAGATTAGGGTATCCACACAGAGTAATGTGATAATTGTTTAGTCGCTAACCTGAGTCCGACTCTTTTGTGACCCCATGGACTGTAGCCTGCCAGACAAGGCAAAAATAATTTTATAGCTCTACTACAGTAAGGGAAATGAATATACAAAAGTCTGAAAACTTAGCTCTCAAAGTCTGATGTACAAAGGCAGAGAAAAACCCAATGCACCTGATTCATAAGGCTTCCCATTGCGCATAGGCGTATCTCTTACACCGCTGCTGCTGCTGCTAAGTCACCTCAGTCGTGTCCAACTCTGTGCAACCCCATAGACGGCAGCCCACCAGGCTCCGCCAGCCCTGGGATTCTCCAGGCAAGAACACTGGAGTGGGTTGCCATTTCCTTCTCCAATCTCTTACACTAGCATTTCTCAAACTGTCACATGCAGAGAAATCATCTGGAGATCTTTTTTTTTTTTTCTTCTTAAATACAGATTTGATCCTACAGATCCAAGGGACCACAAAATCCTCGATTCTAGTAAACTTCCAGGTAATGCCTACGTTGCTGTTTCACAGACCATACTTTTGAATGGTGAGGCTGTACATGCCTCTATCTTCTTGGTGCAAAAGCAGAGACCCAGTAGATATCTGCTGAATTAGATAGGAAAAATTTCCTTCAGAGTTTCAGAGGTAACTGAAATGCTGCAGAACTGCCTGCTGATGAGAAGGCCTAGAAAAATCATTAAAATCTGTGTACATGCCCCCCACCACCAACCCCTTGGTATCCTATGAGAAAATCAGCAGAGAGGGAATAAGGGAACTCTTATCTTCCAGAATGATGTCATTTATGCTGAAACTTAATTATAAGTGAACATCCATCTTTCCTGTCAAACAATGCAGTGTACATAGGCCAAATCATTTTTAATGTAAATATAAATGGTTCTTGTGTGTAGCCGCTGGGGAGATGGTTAATGTGGAGATGGAGGAGGAGGAGGGCGGAAAGCTATTTCTACTTTTGTAAAGGGAAATTGACTTGGTGCCTTGAGATTCTGTACCTATTAGGAAAAAAAGAAAAAATAAATGTTGGTGATGGGGAACTGGCTTGGTAGGGTCTAACATGCAGATATTAACCACAAACAATTTTACCTTATTTCTGCTTTCTGGTCAGATATTCAACCTAGAAATATGTGCTTTTTCTATTAGCATGATTTTTTTTTTTTTTCATTTATATGGTTGAGTTTTCTGGCACATTTCATGTCCCACAATATAGTTCTCTAGAGTTTTAGATAAAAAGAAGCTTTAAATAAAAGACCAATTTGGTAAAAGCCCAAAATTACTCATTGAAATAGGTGTACTATGTTGTGAAACCAGAAAATATAGAAACCATAAGCTCCTGTAATTGGTACGTAAACTCAGATATTTGGGACTATTGCATAACTGAAATCGTTCCATTTCAAAAACTCTTAGAGGACCAGATCACTCTGTGAAATTCGATCAGAAAAAATAGACAACCAGAGTTACACTGTGTATTAGGCATGGGTCTAGCAAGGAGATGATTCCAGAAAGTAAGAGTGAGCCTAGTAACCTGCTAGTGCAATGGGGATGGAAAGTATCTATGGTCTCTATATATGCATGTACATAGTACACTTTTTACAAATTGTAGGCAAAAATATATTAGACAATTTTGAAACAGAGTTCTAAAATCAACATTTATTGACATGAATTTTTATGCCTGCTAATGTGCTTGGGACTGTATTAGGTAATGCAAAGGCTATGAAAAGGTATGAGGCATTGTTCGTACATTCGGGAAACTACAAGCAAGCCCTGGAGGGCATACACATACATATTCCCACTGTACAGCAGTAATCGTCTCAAAGTGGAATGGGAAGAAACAGAGAATTCACTTTTGTCTGTGATGCCCAGGACACTTTCTAGAGAATACATGTTTAAGAGATGGGAGATAAGATAGGTGAATTGTTCTCCTTAAGTTAGGACAGGACAGGCTCTGCCCTGGGCCCCAGGCTTTAGAGGGCCTCACCTTGGCTGTCCTCTGTTATGCCCTGACCATGGGGCAAGGATATGTGGGTCAAGTGGATATGCCACATAGATCCCACATCTTCTTTCCTAGACCTGGGTACTTGGGAATCTGAAATTGTCCATGTCAATGACCCTGGCCTGGCTTCCAAGACTGGGTATGGATACCTCACTGCTGCCATGACACTTAGGCCCCCTCACTGTCCTCCGTCTGCAGGGCAAACACTCATGAGTCCATAAAGCCACTTTAGGCTCGGTGCTCCCAAGATGCTTTCTGATGAGTGCTGTGTGGCCATGTGCAGGCATGCTGTGTACTCATGATAAAACAAGGTATTGTGTTGCCCAGAGCATACTTAGGGCCTTTTTTTTTTTTTTTTAAAATATCAACCTGCTTCAAAGTTCTGATGATTCATTGAGATTCATTGGAATTCATCCATTCCAGAACATTGGAATCAGAACTCAAACTTGGGACCCTCAGCCCAGTACCTTTTCCCTGTTTTATACTTTCCTCATTGGATATGGTCACTCCCGCATATTCAATTTTTCAGTTTTTCTTGAAACAGGCACTAAAGTAGGAAAAATAACGGAAATAATTGTTTTTCTACCAGCCCCAGCTATTCCTGTCAAACCCTTAAAACCATTTCTTCTCCTCTTTTAGTTTAGAGAGAATCAGAGAGGCGAGAAGAGAGGAGGGAAAGGGAAAAGGAGTGAGAGAGGCAAACAGAACACTTTCCTCTGGGGCTGGTTGTACCTGCCCCAAGGAATAGAAGTAGAGTTGTTTGATGGAGCAGAAAAGGCAGAAAGAAGGAATTCCCCAGTGGTCCAGTGGCTAAGACTCCACGCTATCAATGCACAGGGCCCAGGTTTGAGGCCTGATCAGAGAATTAGATCCCACGTGCAGCAACTAAGAGTTCGCATGCCACAACTAAGGATCCTGCATGCCTCAGTGAAGGTCTTGTGTGACTGCACTAACGCTGGCACAACCAAATAAATATTTAACAACAATAACAAAAAGAAAAGGCAGAAATATATTCCTGTGTCTATTATATATCCATGTAGATATGAGGGCTGTCTATCTATCTATCTATCTAATCTATCCATCTATCTATCTATCATCTATCTATTTCTTCATCCTTTCTTCCTACAACCTCCAGAGCTGACCTAGAATTAAGATAATCTTCTTCTTAATCCAGTGCCTGGAGCAGAAACTGGTGGCAGGAGGCCATACTTCAGGCCGGGTACCTCTTGTCTGACTTGATCTTGTGGTTTGGGAGAAAACCCTTCTTCTTCAGTGACTTTCTAGATGGGACTTTCTGAAAGAAAAAGCTTCAATTGTTTCCACAGTGGCCCTGTTGCTGGCAACCAGTGCCCATGTCACTGCCAGCGGCTAATGAGTGTGGTGAGCAGGTGAGGAGGTGGTGGAGGTCAGCTTCCTTGGTGTTCTATTTGTTGTGTCTTTAGAAGTATGGGCTGTGTGTCAGAAGCTACTGTTTGGTTTTTGCTACTCTACTTTTGTTTCTATTGGGTCTCTCACTGAAAATGTCTTTTTCTTTTGGCCTCTCTGTAAGGACGGGCTTTCTCCAGCATTGTCAAGTTGCCTTGTGTTAGGGGACATGTTTTGGATCAGATGACCTAGGTACTATTCAAGAATTCATGAGTCCAGGCCTCTTAGACCCTAGAATAGCATAATAACAGAAATTTTTAAAAGAATGGAGATAAAGTCTATATTTTCAACATATCCATTTTAAGGGAAATTTCAACAGCAAGTGAATTATAACCATCAGCCATTCAAAACTGACCACTTTTGGGAATTCCGTGGCAATCCAGTTAAGATTCTGTGGTTTCACTGTCATGGTCCAGGTTCAATCCATGGTGCGGGAGCTAAGATCCCACAAGCTGTGTGGCACAGCCAAAAAACAAAAGAAGGAAAAAATCCCCAAACAAAACCAAAACCAAAATTGACCACTTTTTAAAGACTGCTTAGGCTTGGGTTGAGTTATGAAAGATACATAGGATGTGGTCACTGCCCACAAAGGGGCAGGTGATGTAGGAAGAGCCGTCAAGAGATAAATGACCAAAAAAGAAAGTATTTTTCAGGTGGAGAAATAAAATGTCTGTATGTTAGAAGAGTTTGGGGAGATATTGAAGGTAAATGTGTGGTTTATTCAAATACAGCATTTGTTGAGCTGGTGTTCTTCAAAGCATGTTTTTGAGAACTGTTACTGTTTGGGCACTGTGGAAAATGTCTTTGTGGCAGAATGAATGAAAAGGAAGCATGCCATTGTGTTTCACCAAATCTCAGAGACCTTTGAGTGTAAGATGCATCATTATTTTATGTTCTACTAAGGAAGAGAAAGCACTACAATATAAACTATGTGATGCTCTTGATGGGAAGATGCAGCCCAATTTCATAGATATTAAAGTATAAAAAACAAAAGTGAGTCTTAGGCTTGATAATACTTAGTTTATCTTCTCCTTTAAAGTTTGACAGTACATGTTATTAGCTCAAAGTACCCACAGGAATCTGTTTAATTTAGCTTTTCCCCTATTTTGTAACTTGAAATGCTTTTACTGGATAGATATCTTTATGAACTCAGGCATAAAAACATATTTGCTAGATTTCAATTCATTATGGTTTTAATAGTGATAATATGGAACTTCAACTTGTTGCATCTTTGGCTGTGACAGGCTCTTCCAGTCGTGTCCTGAGTCCTTTTAACATGACTGCAAATTTTTGAGAGCTTTTTTGCTTTCTGGTATATCAGGAACTTCTGATCTCAAATCTTATATTTCCTGCTCCATTTATGAAATCAGCCATCTTAAAAATAGTTTAGTTTTCATGATTAAAAAATTCTAATTTTTCTTGAGATCTATTGCCTCATTTCTGAGTTTTTACTTTGGTAATGCATTCTTTCATGTCATGTATCATTTTCTTAAAGTCTTTTAGCTCATTTTGGAGTAGAATGCTACAGTTCTGATCTATTTTTTTGAATATGCCTCTCTGGCATGATTTTATATTCTGCAGTAATCAGTAATCATATTCTACTCATTTTCTTTTTCTCCTATGCTAACTTTGCATAAAGTACTTTTCTGTGAATCTTTCTGATGTGAAATTAGTTTTCTTGAACTTTTATGAAGAGGCTTGATCCAGACAGCTTTCTAACTTCATAGATCTTCCATCTTCTGTTGTTTTTGTGGACTGTTAAAGTACTCTGGCTTCTTTTCAGAGATTCCTGACTCTGCCTCCCTTCCCACTTTTATCTGGACCTTCTTTTCTTCATCTCTATTATCCCTGGCATGTTCAAATTTGATTCCATTCCTAGCACTTCCTCCTTAGTGTGGGACTCTATATAAGACTTGTGGGAATGTTTTGCTCTAAATATCGTTCATGTTTCTGATCTTGCTATCTAATTGGCCTGCCAATTTTTAAGTAAGGATTCTAGAAGGTCTAACAATTATTCTTCCACAATTGCCATATTTTCAGACTCCCTTGGAATACCTTTTCAATGGCATAAGTAAGAAAATCTTACAGAGTAGTCATCTGCAAAGCCTTGGTTTGATAAACGCTTTTTGAATCTATCAGGCGCATTAATTTTGGCTTAGAGCTGTTCTATTTAGTGCTTGAAACAAAAACGTTATTATCTAGTTTGGTTAAAACCTGTAATGTCAATCATTATGGCAATTATGACCTCATAATATTGTAAACAGCTTTACAATTTATAGAACAACTCATATAACCATTATCTTAGTTAATCCTACTAATAGTCCTGTAAAGTGGGTAGAGCAAGTAATAATGCTTATTCTGGAGATGAGGATTCAGAAACTTTGGGAAGTTTACTCCTTACTCCAAGGATGCATAGCTGGAAGATGATGAGGTTGAGAGTCTTCACAATCAGTTCAGGGTCCTAACCGCACTGCCATGTCATTAACTAGATTAAGCAAACATGCTGAGGTTTTCTTCCTTGGGTGTAAACACATCTGTGGAACAGGAATCTTTAATGTTTCCCATTGGCTCTCAGAGAAAAGGATAAACATTCTGCTCAAGAGAGATATTTTGGGGAAGATGCTAGGCAAAACTCACCATGTTGATATTGTAGTAGATTGGACATAAATGGGCTTCACAGGTGGTGCTAGTGGTAAAGAACCTGCCTGCCAATGCAGATGATAAAAGGGGCGTGAGTTCTATCCCCAGGTCGGGGAGATCCCCTGGCATAGGAAATGACAACCCACTCTTGCCTGGAGAATCCCTTGAACAGAGGAACCTGGCAGGCTGTGGTCCATAGGGTTGCAAAGAGTCGGACTCGACTGAAGCAACTTAGCATGCACACAAGTGGATATTAAAGAACATGAGAAGCCAGGCAGACTGGTGGCCACATCAACGAGTCAAGAATTAGGTTGTATTTCTTCTGGAGAGCAGGGATCAGCAAGCACTTGCCCATGGGCAAAATATGTCCAGTCTCCAGTTTTTATAAATAAAGTTTTATTGAAACAGGACTATGCTTATTTGTTTGTGTATTGTTTATGGCTGTTTTCATGCTATAGAGGCACAGTTAATAGTTGCAACAGAGACTGCATGGCCTAAACAGACAAGCAAATTCACCACTTGGCTGTTTACAAAGTTTGCTGATCCCTGCCCTTGAGCAAGTGCACTTGCTTAGTACTAAAGCTGGACAGAATATTCATTTCTAGAGTTTACTTATTTTCTCTCCTTGCTGCCTACTTTCAATGATACTTCATGGGCCCGAGTGCTCTCCCTCCTTTCCTGGAAAATCAAGTATTCTGTTCAAGAAAGAAGGCAGGAGAGGAATCAGAAGCTCTATAGCAGAAGCTTCCCACTCCTTGAGAACTCATGTAGACTACTGTCTCTAATTCCGTGGCAACTGGAATGTGAAGGTGATGATAAAATAATATATTAAATACATTTTCCCTTTCTGGAGAAACAGGTTTTTAGGTATATCACTGTTCATACCCATTGTACATATATCTCATTAAAGATTATGCTGCTTTAAAATGAGCTTTGGGTTGAGATAATAGTATTGGATCAAGATTTAGTTTATATTAAAATAGTTTGATTGGAAGATTATAGTATGAGGAAGCAAGGAAAAGGCCAAATGTGCTTACATTAGATGTAATTTAGTAAAAATGGAAAGTTCAGACATTTCTGGCATATAGAGAACATTTATAGCATTTTGGCTTTTCACATTCATCTTTTAAAGTTCCCAGTTACAATATTTTCTTTTCTTAGCTCCTTAAAAATAATGAATAATTTTGCTCTGCACCAAAAGCTTGAAATATTTTGGTATATGTTAATTCAGAAGATAAAATTTCCTTTGGAAATGCTCACTTTAGTCTGTGTATGAGAAATGAAAGTCACTAGCTAGCATTCTAAAATTATCAGTATCATTGGGTTCATATCATTACACTGTTTTGAAAATTTATTCAGGGATCTGGAAGTAATAACCATCCTTTCACAACATCAACCCCAGAGTTGGCTTCTGGTTTATTGAGTCTGTTCATCTGCCCCCCACTTTTTCCATTAGAATTAAACATAGAGTTTAGTAAGCATTAAAAAGTAAACTGTTCCAAGACTCATGCCCACCCTCCGTCTTGGGAGGATTACATTTCTGGGGACTGTTAAGATATATTTCAGTGCTATTGTTCGCTAAACATTTCTCTTTTGCTACTTCCAGATAATTGGTAGAATATTCTTTTGTTTGCTTTATGTTAGATATGGCTTTTGCTCTGATCACTGAAATATGAGAGGAAATCTTGAGGATCACTTCTGGTTATAAGCTTTAAGAGCCCGCATGTGAATCACTGCTATCACTTCCTTTTTTCTTCAATCAGCAACATTTCATATAGTGCAAGCTCTGCACATCTGGGTTCCAGAGTGGGGTGAAGTGGAGGTGAGCCCTCAGTCTACCTGCGCACGATACATAGTCAGAGCTAGAAATACCCCGTTGTGTCTTAAACCACTGGGATCTGAGTGTCTTTTGTTACTCCACCATAACCTGGCCCTTCCTGATTGATTCAGTATGTCTGGGGTGGCATTAAAATATGATTTGAATTCTCCATAGTGGGAGAAACAATCAATTATTTTCCAAAGAGACTTATATGAATGTTTGGCCTGGCCTTTTAGTCAATGATTTTATATTAGTATGCCTCTGGGATGCAATACACAATTTATTCTGTCTGCTCACTTTTGCTGTTGTTGTTGTTCCCTATTTATGTTATTCCCCAGAAAGAAGACATTTGAAAGAATACTTTAGAAATTGAATGTGTGAGAATCAGTCCAGCTCTCCATCAGTATCCCTTGGAGAAAGCAACCTTCAGAAAGAATTGAATGGTATTAGACCTGGGGGAAATGCTGCTAGAGAGTAACAAGCTATTAGCAAATTGGGTTGCTTTCAGCATAATATAGCATAACAGGATAATATAAATATGGATTAGTGCTCCAGTCCAAGTTTTTATTACAAGTACAGTTGATGTGAATGGAGGAGGAGCTAAGACAAAGATTTAGCCAGAAAAACACATTTTTGTATGTGTCAGTCCACTTAACCTATTTCTGCACTCGTTTTTAAGCCCAGGCATTATCATTGTTAACAATTTGTCGCCTTTTGAAATTCAGAGTGACTAAGGCTCTTACCACACTTGGAGAAATCATGGACTTGGACATGTTTAGTTGAAGTGGGCTTAGGTAGCAATAGCTTTCTTTTCTCTTCTCTTTATGGGCAAGAGTCTCTTCCAGGGTCTCCAGTTAGGCCTAGGCACTTTCAGACCTTTGAGAAGGCAGCTGCCAAAGGAAAGAAGCCACTTAAACTGACTGTTAAGCTTTATGTTTTCATAGAACAAAGCGATACTCTTTGCCTATTGTTCTGTCTCTAGCCACATGCACGTATTAGCAGCAATAATAAAATATTGCTGCATTATCCCCAAAGTATAGGTCTCTGATAAGATAAAAGCTTTTTTCCTAGAAGGATTGGTTGGTATCTGGAGAGTGGGAGATTGGGAAGGAAGGAATACATTAACCTCATGGTTCTGATAGAAACGGCCTCTTCCCTTATGAAGAAAATGCACACGTTAAACATATGTGACTCACAAAATCATGAGAGACTGGTTACCATCTCACTGTACTTACCTCAGTTTATAGGGTTAGTAAGTGGTTAAAATACTGCAGACTGTTCAAGGGGAAGTGGTCCATGAAAGGTATACAAAGAGTTAGAGCTAAACTGTATCCTTCCCCCTAAAAATGGAAAAGAAAGTTCAGAGCAAGAGAGATTATTGAGTTATTAGTAAGTGGAAGCTCAGATTGTGTCCAAGGCATCTACAGTGTTACTTGTGAAATTTGTGCATCAGTCTCTTCTCCTGTCCTTGGATGAAGCTATTACTTCCTATTGGCTTATTTTTATTTATTTTTCAATGTGTGATTGTATGTAACATACATGTAAGTGATGAAGCAGAATAATCAAATGAACAGTTGTGAACTTGTCACTCAATTTAAGATCACAAACATCATTGTAATTTTTTATACAATTCTCCCATGTCACAAACCTCTGCCTCCTCCCAACCTGATATTAAACTTTGTGCTGTGCATTGCTTGCTTTACTAAAAATTATTTTCATATGTGTACATACACACATACATACACACATATCCATATAGCATGTTGCTTTGTTTTGATGGTTTTTTGAGCTTTATGGAAATTATATATGCTGTATAGTTTACTGAGATTTCTGTTTTTGCTCAATATTCTAAGATACATCTCTGTTGTTTGTGAAATTTAGTCTATTTGTTTTTCCTGCTCTATAATGTTTGATTATCTGACTAAACTACAGTTTGTTCATCTACTTCTCTTGTTGTTGGGCATTTGAGCTGTTTCTCAGGTTTTTTTTTTGTTTGTTTGCTTGATTTTTGGTAATTTATTTTGCTGCTGTGAACAAAAGTTCAATGAATATTTTTGTTCATGTCTCCTGGGACACAAGGGCAGAAGTTTCACTGTGTATTACCCTGAATTGTGTTCTAGGTAAATATTCAACTTTATATTCTTTAGAGCAAACTGCCACATTTTTTTTTAGAGTAGTTGTGCAAATTTACTTTCCTTTCAACAATGTACATAAATAAAAGTTCCTATAGATTCACCTCTTTCAATTTTTGATAGTAGAAAATGCCTTAGTTTATGCAAATCAAGTGTATAAACTGTATTTCTTTGTGGTCTGATTTGCATCTCCATGATTGCTAATGAATTTGAGCATCTTTGCAAATATTTATTAGCAATTGGTATCACCCTTGGCTTTTTTTTTTTCAACTAGCACAGTAACTATCTATTCAGTGCTCATTAGGAGGGAAAGAGAAACCAGTTGATTAAAGCCTTTAGTAATTAAGTCCACAATTGGTAGATGATAGATGACTAGAACTAAGATGAGTGCAATAACTTCTCGGTGAAAGCAGAGCAGTTAAATCAGTTAAATCTGATACTATTAAAATAATTTGTACCCAATGAACTATACCTATAAACAATGGTGCATGATAATTGAGAACTTTCTGTATTCCCACATAGATCAGTTAGTATTTTGTAGTTGTAAGTAACAAAAATTCACTTTGGCTAACTTAAGCTCAAAAAAATTATTCATGGCTGTGCTGCTCACAACAGAAAAAGAATGGAAAACCTCAAAATCCATCCATAGGAGAATGGATGAGTCAATTGTTGGCATCATGGCATCTTGTATGATGGCCCCACTGAGACTGCATATGGTCCCCAAAGGAAATCTGGCTACTTTTACCAAAAGATAGGGACATAGATCTGGGAGGACACAACAGATTCCAAAATCTGACTCACTGGATTCTTTCTTAGGTAGAAAGACTAAAAGAAGTTGCTGGTTTCGAAAGACAAGTGGAATTTGAGTGAAAAAATGTATTTTTAGCATCATGAGAAAATATTACTGAATTATTTTTCTAACTACCCTGACCCTTTTTTATTGACTGAGGTTTTCTAGGTTAAGCTAATAGCCTATAAGATAAGTGAATTTGTACCAAGATGTGAGGATAATGATGAATTTGCTCAGAGAAGGAGTGTGCCCCAACTCCAGCGCCAGGTTGAACCTGTTGGTAGGGTTGGCTTTGGTGTTTATGAGCTCATGCATGTCCCCTTCTAGTAACTGTGAACCTTTGGGAGAGGAACTAAATCTCCACTCACTAAGGGGGAGGCTGCCTGCCAGGATTTCTTTGGGTCTTGTCACTGGCTGCAGATGTCTCCAAATCCTATCTCTGCATCAGAATTTGGTACTATTTAAGCAGGTAGTAAATTCATCATTTGAGCAAGTCAGCTACAGGGTGCTTTGGTTCCAGGAAGGCCCCACGAAAGCTGTGTGGAAGGAAGACTAAGGTTGTGAACTCCAGGTATTTATTCACATAGCAGAGGTGTGAAGGGTGGAGCCATTTTGAAATTCAAAGGAGGGGTGATCCACAGCAAGGTGATATGTGGTTAAAATCATTTTGCTTAACTTTTTTGTTCAGAAGGAAACTTATCAAAGCAAATGACAAATATAAAGATATATAAGCAACAACAGAATTTCAAGTATGAGCAGTTTCAATAATAATATTAACTACCATTTATCGATTTTTCTCCTCTGTGTCTCACAAAGTACTTTATGTGTCTTAATTCTGACTTTTATAACAACACTTTCAATAGTTTTCTTATTCCTATTTTACAGGTAAGAAAGCTGAAAATTCAGATCAGTTAAGTAACTTATATAAAGTAGCAAGTGATTCTGCTGGCATGATATCACATTTGGAATTAGAATTATGACCAGTTCTAATGAGTGCACACTTGACTTTTTCCTGCAAAGAGGTATATGGTATTTGATAACAATGACTGATATTTCTGTATGGCATTATATATATGGGGCCGTTAGGACTGGAACAGTGTATTTTGAAGTGGTTAAGAAAAATTATGGAGCACTGGTTGGTTTCTCTCCATGGTAAATACCTTTTAACATCAACATTCTACTTGTGAAATGCCTTTAAAAAACGCCCTCTTTCCTTTTCTTCAACTGGTGTGGATAAGTAGGAGGTGGCTCTGATGAGGCTCCCCCTTTAGACTGGATGAAAAAAAAAGGGCTAGGAAATGTCAGATTCTTTGGTGAATATCAGATTCTTAAGTTTGGGTCTGTTATAATCTTTTATCTTGGGGCTATAGAAGATTTGACCCATTTAGATAAGAGCACTGTAACATTGTATTGCAACTCTTTTTCTCTTAAGCAAAATATCTTGACTGAATAAACTTTTCATTCTTTTATAAAGGAGATTATTATAATACTCAATGGAGCCATGATTCTTTTCTCCTCCTTAATTTATTATTTGTTGGCCAACAACAATCCCATGTGAATCACCAGGTCTGGGTGTGCTGCTCCTCTGGTCCAACCATCATGGACCAGAGCTCAGTATTTAGAGCAGCCATTATCTTTCCACTCTCACTCGAGTCAGCAATCTCGCACAGCTTGATCCCCGCCTTTAATTTAGAATTTGTCTTCTTGCTTGGCTGCTAGCTGCCTTCAGAAAGGGATGAGCATTCTCAGTGAGTAAATGTAACTAACTCCCCAGCCTTCACCCTCTTCCCACCCCAGCAATCATTAGTCAGAACATCTGTTCACCCTGCGTTTGGAACATGATAGAGCTCACACTGGGATTTTTGGTTCAGATCTTTTCAACATCAATTATTTACTAGACTGAAAGCTCCTATAAAGAAAGAACTGTGTCCTAAACTCAACTGTAATTCTGAGTGTGAACACAAAGAAATATTTGTTCAATTGCATTGAATATTTATGTCTGAGACAGTAACTCAAAATGGTTGATAGAAGACGTGAACCAGAAAGCCATATTTTGTCACAGAGATTTACTTATCCTGCATTGGAACAGAACAATGTTAATGATCTTATTCTTATGGCATCATTCTTCTCAACATTTGTCTTTTTAACTCTGAGAAGCAGTAGTAAGAGTTAGGCTGTTGAACTAAAAAGATCTTTTCAAGATCCCAACATTGTTGCTTCCTACCTTGGTACCCTTGGGTAAGTTACTTAAACAATCCAAGCCTGTGTTTTTATCTCTAAAATGGGAATAAATAATCACAACTACATAAGTGTAGTATTTTGAGATAATATTTGTAAGGTCTATGTATTAAGTGCTCAGTGAACAGTAGCTAAAATGGTTATTTTACAGCTAAGAGCAAAACTGTGTACCACAGTGAAACTGCAGATGACTTTTCCACTCAGCTTCAAAGATGTAAAATTTTGTACCATCTAAAATTGTTATTCAAAAAACTCATTGTTTTCTTTCTGTACATGTACTAACCTTAGATTTTCATTGCAATAGCATGCTTATCTTGTAGCATAAAATGAGTCTTTCATGCTAGCAACCCACTTCAAAAAATATTTTTAATTGGCTTTAAGAAGTGACTTTTCAAGTCAGTTTTTCTCTATGGGTTCTTTCTTATTCAATACCGTGCCTTGCAGTGTATATGAGTCAGGTACTACTGTATAACAAACCATTCTAAACATGCACTGGCTTAAAATAAAGTCTTCTATTCTCATCTACACAGCTGGTGAATAATCCACCTGCAATGCGAGAGACCTAGGTTTGATCCCTGGGTTGGGAAGATCCCCTGGAGAAGGGAAAGGCTACATGATCCAGTAGTCTGGCCTGGAAAATTCCATGGATAGTCCATGGGGTTACAAAGAGTTGGACAGCACTGAGCGACTTTCATTTTCTTTCTTTCTTTACACAATTGTGGGTTGTAAGGGATTTGGCCAAGCGAGGTTGGGCTTGAATGAGTGATTCTGTTTCAAGCGGTGGGTCTAGTCAGGCCCGTGCATGTGTACTATATCACTTCAGTCGTATCCGACTCTTTGTGACCCTATGGACTGTAACCAGCCAGGCTCTTCTGTCCACGGGGATTTTCCAGGCAAGAATACTGGAGTGGGTTGCCATGCCCTTCTCCAGAGGATCTTCCTGACCCAGGGATTGAACCTGTGTCTCTTATGTCTATCTGTACTGGCAAGCGGGTTCTTCACCACTAGCATCACCTGGAAAGCCTGCAATGAGGAACTGGTCTTATAGGCTGGATTCAGATCTTCTCTATATGTGTTCATTCATCCTAGGCACAAGCTCTTTTCATGTTTAGGAAAGACAAGAGGAAAGCTCATCTGTATAGGCACATTTTAAGCCTTTGTTTATATCATATCTGCTAATATCCCATAGGCATAGCAAGTCACATGACTGAGGCTAAAATCAGGGAAATATATTCTGTCTATGGATCTAGGCAATTGGGAGTAAATATTTTTGAGCAATAATCAATCTACCATTAAATATAACAACACAATAAATTCTAAATGGAGGCAGGCAGCTCTGTGAATAATTTCTTCTCCAGTGTCTTACATAACAATAGTGACTGATAAAGGGACCCATTTTTTCTAAGGGTATGTTTTCAACCAACCTTAGATCACTAAGTGTTCAGAATTTAGAATGTTCAGTTCAGCATATCTAAGAAGCAGGTATGCAACAGAGCTTTAAAAATACAGCACTTAGGAAAATAGACTGAAGTGAGTCCTAGGGGATATAGCTAAAGAGATTGCTATTACTTCTAGCAATACAATTTATGCTTCCTGTAGGAATACTATTTGGGGTCTTTTTTGGAGAAAGAAAAACTAAGTCATGCTTGTGCTGTGTTTGATGACTTGGCTTCTGAAATATAAGATAAGGCTTTGTATATTTGGCTGAGGAGAAACTTTAATTTGTTATTTCGGTCTCAAAGTCATAAAGAAAACAAACACATTAACACATCCTAGAGTCTAGATTTCTAAGTGTGTATGGATATGGGGCAATGCTCTTACTCATACGGAAGTATGATCTTGATGTCTGCTCTTGACCTTAGCATGGTTCGGTTCAGTTCAGTTCAGTTCAGTTGCTCAGTCTTATCTGACTCTTTGTGACCCCAAGGACTGCAGCACACCAGGCCTCCCTGTCCATCACTAACTCCCGGAGTTTACTCAAACTCATGTCCATCGAGTTGGTGATGCCATCCAACCATCTCATCCTCTGTCGTCCCCTTCTCCTCCTGCCTTCAATCTTTCCCAGCATCAGGGTCTTTTCAAATGAGAAATTTCTTCACATCAGGTGACCAAAGTATTGGAGTTTCAGTTTCAGCATCAGTCCTTCTAATGAATATTCAGGACTGATTTCCTTTAGAATGGACTGGTTGGATCTCCTTGCAGGCCAAGGGACTCTCAAGAGTCTTCTCCAACACCACAGTTCAAAAGCATCAATTCTTTGGTGCTCAGCTTTCTTTATAATCCAAATCTCACATCCTTACACAACTACTGGAAAAACTATAGCTTTGACTAGATGGACCTTTGTTTGCAAAGTAATGTCTCTGCTTTTTAATATGCTGTCTAGGTTGGTCATAATTTTTCTTCCAAGGAGCAAACATCTTTTAATATCATGGGTGCAATCACCATCTGCAGTGATTTTGGAGCCCCCAAAAATAAAGTCTGACACTGCTTCCACTATTTCCCCATCTATTTGCCATGAAGTGATGGGACTGGATGCCATGATCTTAGTTATATAAATATTGAGTTTTAAGCCAACTTTTTCATTCTCCTCTTTCACTTTCATCAAGAGGCTCTTTAGTTCTTCTCTTTCTGCCATAAGGGTAGTATCATCTGCATATCTGAGGTTATTGATATTTCTCCCAGCAATCTTGATTCCAGCTTGTGCTTCTTCCAGCCCAGTGTTTCTCATGATGTACTCTGCATATAAGTTAAATAAGCAGGGTGACAATATACAGCCTTGATGTACTCCTTTCCCAATTTGAAACCAGTCTGTTGTTCCATGTCCAGTTCTGTTTCTTCCTGATTTGCATACAGATTTCTCAGAAAGCAGGTCAGGTGGTCTGGTATTCCCATCTCTTGAAGAATTTTCCACAGTTTGTTGTGATCCACACAGTGAAAGGCTTTGGCATAGTCAATAAAGCAGAAATAGATATTTTTCTGGAGCTCTCTTGCTTTTTTATGATCCAATGGATGCTGGCATTTTGATCTCTAGCATGGTAGGTTTATTCAACAAAATATGGTGACCAATGATGGATCTTTTGTATGTTTACCACCTCCATGGAAAGGAATGTATTTGGATAACGAATTCGTATTTTTTTGAGAGTGCGAGTGTATTAACCGAACACTTCTGGAGCCTAACTTTCTCTTCAGCCTCCCCACTTCCATCCAAGGTAAGGTGGCTGAGAGTTCCTCACTTTCCATACTTTGAAAAAAATACCTTTTTCTAAAGCAGTGGTTCCCAGCCTTAAGTACATTGAGATCTTCTAGGGGAGCTTCAACAATACTGATGTCTAGGTGTCTTACAGAGGCTAGTTGAACTGATCTGTGCATAAGAATATTTAAAACTCCTCTTATGGTGAGTTAATTGGGCAGTCAGGGTTATGAATCTCTCATCTAGAGCCTTACTACCTTCATCCTCATCATTAGAATAGTTCACTGCATATATATCTGCATTTAGTACTATGCAAAATGAGAGGCTGTACATTAATTAATGGAGTGTTATCAGTATGTCTGTAGCTTGGCATGTCATTTAACTGAATTAAACTTCATGAAAATTACATAGGCGGTTATTACTTCCCTCCTTCTATAGATGAGGAAACAGAAACTCAGAAAAGGACATAGCCTGCCCTCAAACACGGAGTTTTTAATCGCAAGACAAGGATTCCAATGCCAACTATCAATTTCAGAACCTTGGGCCCTTTCTTACTCTAAAATAAAGCTGAGTAGGCACTTTTTTTTCATCCTGTAATATGTAAAATTTTTCAGTTGGAGAACCATTTTTCATAATGTAAGCAACCTGGGTAGGAAATCCCCAGAGAAAGGGTATTAAGCATGGCTTTCTTGATGTAAGTGAAGCCATTTTTGGCCTAAGCCACTTTGGAATCTGAGCCTGGTCACAATGCTTTCTCTTGAATAGGTCTCAGTGATTTTAAGGACAGTAAAGGAATGCAGGACAAAGGAAAAACAGTCAAGAAACAATAGTTTAGCAATAAAGCAGAATCTTAGTTCTTCTTCAAGGGATATACATCACAATCTAAATGTCCATCATGGATGAATGAAGAAAATATAATGTGTATATATATATATATATATAATGGAATATAACACACCCATTAGAAAGAAAATGACATAGTGCCATTTGCAGTAACATGGATGGGCCTAGACTATCATACTGAGTGAAGTAAGCCAGACAAAGACAAATATCATATTATATCCCTTATATGAGGAATTTAAAAAATAGTACAAATGGACTTGTTTACAAAGTAGAAACAGAGTTACAGGTGTAGGAAAAAACTTACTGTTTTAAAGGGGGAAAGTGGTGGCAGGTAGAGATTAACTGGGAGATTGGGATTCATTTATACACACTAGTTATATATAAAATAGATAACTATTAAGAACCTATTGTGTAGCACAGCAAACTCTATTCAATACTCTGCAATGACTTATATGGGAAAAGAATCTAAAAAAGAATGGATATATATGTATGCATAACTGATTTGCTATGCTGTATAGCAGAAACAAACATAAAATTATAAATCAACTATGTTCCAAAATTTTTTAAAAAATTAATTAAGAATGTACCTCAAAAAATAAAAATCTGAAACAGTCTTTGAGTTCTACAGGAACTAAGGCCCCCCACTCAGGTGGAGAATGGAATGAGGATGTTGACTTTTGTGAAATTCGATCAACTAAAGCTTAGACTCTGTCTACCTTTGCCCCAATTCTATTGAATTCAGCTCTGCTCAAGCCCCTTCTTAAATACTCACGTGCTTTTTGCTTAAAACTTTCCTCAATTTGGGGGGAGTTGCTGTTTTGGGAAAACTTCCCAGTGTTCTTATTTGCTGCAAGTAATAAATCCTTTCTTCTCCCAATCTTTGGCTTGGTTGTGTCTTTTGGTTTGACACCCATTCTTTTAAGTATTACCAAATCCTCCTGAAATTGAACAGATTACTTCCCCCTATTTTACAGATAGAGAAAATGAGGAGGTTTTGAGTGGTTGTGTGAATCATGCTCTTAAAACCTGTTCCCACTTGGAACCACACTTGGCTCACCGAATCCCAGAGTCAGGTGAGGCAGGTATTACCACCAGTTCCTGTATGAGGAAGCTGAGACCTGAGAAGAGAGTTCATTTTCTCCGTGTCTTTAGGCTACCCACAGCTAAGGTCACCATGGCCTTGCACTATCACATTTGGATTCTTATCTTTCATGATGATTAAACAATATTGGTGAAAAATCACTTCTTAAAATAAGAAAACAGGAGAAATAGGACTTCTGCCTCTGGGAATGAGATTTTCATATTCAGACTTCCATGATTCTAATAGAATGGGCCGAATGTATTAATTCTGATTTTTTTTAGAATAAAATTCCCACTTCCAACTTAATAATAGGTTAATATTATTTTTTATTTATTTTTAAATTGACATATATTTTATTTACCATGCTATGTTAGTGTCCAGTATACAGCAGTGATTCAGATATACATATGTATACATCTTTCATGTTCTTTTCCATTATTGTTTATTTATTACAGGATATTAAATATAGTTCCCTGTGCTATAGGGACAGGGACCCTATTGTTAATCTATTTTACATATAGGAGTTTGTATCTGCTAATCCCAAACTCCTAATTTATCCCTCCCCCCACCTTCCCCTTTTGTGTAAACAAGTTTGTTTTCTATGTCTCTGAGTGAGTATGTTTCTGTTTTGTAAATACATTCATTTTTATAATGCTTTAGATTCCACATATAAGTGATATGATATTTGTCTTTCTTTTTCTGACTTCACTTGGTATGATAATCTTTAGGTCCATCTATATTGTCTCAAATGGCATCATTTCATTCTTTTTTATGCTGAATAATATTCCACTGTGCTACATCTTCATATCCATCTTCATATTCATTCATCTGTCAGAGAACACTTAGGTTACTTCCGTGTCCAGGCCATTAATAGTGCTGCTATGAACATTGTGGTACACGTATCTTTTTGCATTGTTTTCTCCAGCAGTAACGGTAGGCTTTGAAAGTGCTGCACTCAGTATGCCAGCAAATATGGAAAACTCAGCAGTGGCCACAGGACTGGAGAAGGTCAGTGTTCATTCCAATCCCAAAGAAAGGCAATACTAAAGAATGCTCAAACTACCGCACAATTGCACTCATCTCACACCCTAGTAAAGTAATGCTTAAAATTCTCCAAGCCAGACTTCAGCAATATGTGAACCGTGAACTTTCAGATGTTCAAGCTGGATTTAGAAAAGGCAGAGGAACCAGAGATCAAATTGCCAACATTCGCTGGATCATTGAAAAACCAAGAGAGTTCCAGAAAAACATCTATTTCTGCTTTATTGACTATGTTGAAGCCTTTGACTGTGTGGATTACAATAAACTGTGGAAAATTCTGAAAGAGATGGGCATACCAGACCACCTGACCTGCCTCTTGAGAAACCTGTTTGCAGGTCAGGAAGCAACTGTTAGAACTGAACATAGAACAACAGACTGGTTCCAAATAGGAAAAGGAGTACGTCAAGACTTTATATTGTGACCCTGCTTATTTAACTTATATGCAGAGTACATCATGAGAAACGCTGGGCTGGAGGAAGCACAAACTGGAATCAAGATTGCCGGGAGAAATATCAATAACCTCAGATATGCAGATGACACCACCCTTATGGCAGAAAGTGAAGAGGAACTAGAAAGCCTCTTGATGAAAGTGAAACAGAGTGAAAAATTTGGCTTAAAGCTCAGCATTCAGAAAACTACGATCATGGCATCTGCTCCCATCACTTTATGGAAGATAGATGTGGATACAGTGGAAACAGTGCCTGACTTTATTTTTCTGGGCTCCAAAATCACTGCAGATGGTGATTGAAGCCATGAAATTAAAAGATGCTTACTCCTTGGAAGGAAAGTTATGGCCAATCTCGACAGCATATTGAAAAGCAGACACATTACTTTGTCAACAAAGGTCCGTTTAGTCAAGGCTATGGCTTTTCCAATGGTCATGTATAGATGTGAGAGTTGGACTATAAAGAAAGCTGAGCACCAAAGAATTGATGCTTTTGAACTGTGGTGTTGGAGAAGACTCTTGAGAGTCCCTTGGACTGCAAGGAGATCCAACCAGCCCATCCTAAAGGAGATCAGTCCTGGGTGTTCATTGGTAGGACTGATGTTGAAGCTGAAACTCCAATACTTTGGCCATCTGATGCAAAGAGCTGACTCATTGGAAAAGACCCTGATGCTGGGAAAGACTGAGGGCAGGAGGAGAAGGAGACAACAGAGGATGAGATGGTTGGATGACATCATCAACTCAATGGACATGGGCTTAGGTGAACTCCGGGAGTTGGTGATGGACAGGGAGGCCTGGCATGCTGCAGTTCATGGGATCACAAAGAGTCTGACACGACTGAGCAACTGAACTGAACTGAACTAAAATGGTAGGCTACTTTAAAGATGATGAAATTAAACTTAAACTGTGCATTTAACCACAAGCTCTTCAGTTTTGTTTCAGTCCAGATCTTTCAAATTTGGTTACCCATCTTCTCCTTCTTTAATGATCTGTTTTTCTTTTTACTGCCTCCTAGAGCTAATTTCACTTTCCCTTCCTTTTGAAAGTGGTTTTCAGGAAAAGGGAAAACAAATTGATCCACAGTGAGTGAGGAAGTATGTGCTATCACTTTTAATCTCTTTTTTCCTCATAAGTTAAAAAAAATTCTATTTTTGTGTTTGCTGTATAATATATATGACATATTAATAGGCTAGTGTATTACTTATGTATAACATGCATGTTTATGTATGTAACTATCACACAAACACATGCAGACCTACTGAAGTATATGCACAAGATGTTTTCATTTCTAGGGACATAGGCCCTAGTTTGGAGACCCTTAATGTTATGAGTTGAATTGTGTCTCAGTTCAGTTCAGTCACTCAGTCATGTCCAACTCTTTGAGACTCCATGAACCTCAGCACGCCAGGCCTCCCTGTCCATCATCAACTCCCAGAGTTCACCCAAACCCATGTCCACTGAGTCGGTGATGCCATCCAACCATCTCATCCTCTGTCGTCCCCATCTCCTCCTGCCCTGAATCTTTCCCAGCATCAGGATCTTTTCCAATGAGTCAGCTCTTCCCATCAGGTGGCCAAAGTATTGGAGTTTCAGCTTCAGCATCAGTCCTAACAATGAACACCCAGGACTGACCTCCTTTAGGATGGACCGATTGGATCTCCTTGCAGTCCAAGGGACTCTCAAGAGTCTTCTCCAACACCACAGTTCAAAAGCATCAATTCTTTGGTGCTCAGCTTTCTTTATAGTCCAACTCTCACATCTATACATGACCACTGGAAAAGCCATAGCCTTGACTAGACGGACCTTTGTTGACAAAACAATGTCTCTGCTTTTCAACGTGCTGTCTAGGTTGGTCATAACTTTCCTTCCAAGGAGTAAGCATCTTTTAATTTCATGGCTTCAATCACCATCTGCAGTGATTTTGGAGCCCAGAAAAATAAAGTCATCCACTGTTTCCCCATCTATTTGCCACTACCTCCCCAGAAAAGGGCTTCCCTGGTGGTTCAGATGTCAAAGAATCTGCCTAAAATGCAGGAGACCCAGGTTCAATCACTGGGTCATAAAGATCCCCTGGTGAAGGGAATGGCTACCCACTCCAGTATTCTTGCCTGAAGAATTCCAGGGACAGAGGAGACTGGCAGGCTCTAGTCCATGGGGTCGCAAAGAGTCAGACATGACTGAGCAACCAACACTTTCACTTTCCCCTCCCAAAAGATGTTGACTCTAGCCCCTAAAACCACAAAAAGTGATCTGATTTCAAAATAAGGCCATTGTAGATATATTACATTATAGATGAGGTCATACTCTGGTAGGATAGGCCCCTAATCCAATCTGACAGGTGTCCGTATAAGAAGATAGCCACATGGAGACAGAGATATACAGAAAAACTCCATGTGAAAATGGAGGAAGAGGTTGAAGTGATGCATCCATGGAACAAGGCTTGCCTGTGTCACAAGAAGCTAGGAGAGAGGCAGGGGACACATGTTCTGTCAGTGCCCTCAGAAAGAACCAATTCTGCTGATAGCTTGGTTTCAGACTTCTAGTCTCCACAATGTTAGACAATACATTTATTCTATTTAAGCCACCCAGTTTGTGATACTTTGTTATGTCAACCCTCAGAAAGTAATTCACTTAGTATATATTGACAAAAAATTGTCTGAAATATTTTAAGGAAAACTTAACAAATTTACACTATTTTCAAGTAGTGCAATCTACCAGCATGATGCTTTTGTTAGGAAATCTGAGTAGACATTTGAAGTCTGAAGAGGGTGCTGAGAGTCGGGGAGAGAAAAAACACCCAGTGCTTTTGGAAGACCGCTTGTCACCAGGGGGAAACCATGAATGTCTCTGCAGAAATAATAGGTCCAAGAATATGCTTGGGAGACTGGGAACAGCCCCTGGGCTTTTCAACCCACAAGCTGAGTGGTTGAAGAAAGACACTGGGAGCTTAAGAGAAATCAGGGAGGCCTGGGGCTAATTTTTGCTGGTTTATTTTCTTTTTCCATTTGTTTATTCGCTACAAGTCAGATTTTGGAGCAATTAGCAAAATATCATGCAAATATTCCCAGTGTGACTATACACGAATAACTTTAATTCTGCTGAACATTTGTCTTGTTGCTACAAAATACATCTGCTATTTGCATTAACTTAATCTGTAAAGATATTGTGAACTAAACCACAGACTTCCAGAGTCATTTAGGAAGCAGCTTCCCATTTTTATTGGACACTTTTGACTAGCAAAATCTGCTTTTGTGATCACATGATCCCACCCCAGGAGCACCTTTTTTTCCCAGGGCTGTTTCAGACAATAGAAAAAGATGCACAATGGAGCACTAGAGAAGGCAAGAGTTGGAGGAGCAGGAGGGATGTTTATCAGTAACAGACGCAAGCAGTGAAATAAATAATGGAAGGAAATTTTGTAACATGGATATGCATTCTGTGTATTTGATAAATGGACAGAAATGCATTGAAGTCTTGACATGTGCAAATTACTGTTATGTACTTCACATAGTTCATATCATAGAAATCTCATGCCCCCCCTAGAGGGTAGATTTTAGGGAGGCAAATACTTTGTCCCACATTATACAGAGAATAGGAGCAGGTGACTATTCCATTCATTCACCAATTGTTTATTGAGCACCTACTCTGTGCCAGACACTGTTGTAGTTACTAGGTGCATGTGTGTGTGCTAAGTCACTTCAGTCATGTTTGACTGTTTGTGATCCCATGAACTATAGCCCACCAGACTCCTCTGTCCATGGGATTCTCCAGGCAAAAATACTGAAGTGGGTTGCCATCTGCTCTTCCAGGGGACCTTCCCAACCCAGGATTGAACCTATATCTCTTATGTCTTCTGCATTGACAGGAGGATTCTTTACCATTAGTGTAGTGCCATCTGGGAAGCCCAGGTACTCGATATAAAGAGATAAAGCTACAGTGCTTAGAGAGTTTAGTTTCAGATGAAAGACTCAGACACTTGAAAGTAACCAGTAAAGAAGACACATTCAGGTGGAGTTGAAAGTTATGCAGAAAGTAAGACTCTGTGTTGTGATAGCAAGTACTTGGCAGGTGACTTCAGACAAAGTGGTCAAGGAAGGCTTCTCTAGGATGTGATGGTTGCTGAGACTTGACTGATGAGAAATCATTTGTGCAAAGAAGAACATTCCAGGGAGTGAGAAGACCAAATGCCACTGGTCAGGACCAAGAGAAGTAAGAGATGCTACTGGATGCTTTTAAGCAAGGAATGATGGGAGTTATGACAATTTTTAGAAGATTACTTTGGGTGCTACATCAAGAATAGATTGTACAGGGCAAGAAATGGGAATAAATATCTGTAGATGATTGATGCTGTTCAGGTGAGAGCTGATGGTGCCTTAGTCCAGGGCAGAAACAAAGGAAATGGAGAGGAGTCGGTAGATAGAGATACATTTGGAGGCAGGGCTTGCTGGTGGTTGGGATGGGAGAGGGGTGGAGTTAATAAAAAAGAATGACAACTGTAATTACCCCTATGGTAATTACACACACTTTCTCCATGCTCAGACCTGTGTAGGTGACCCCACCAATAGAACCATGGGGAGGAGCCCTGCTTCTCAGCTTTGGGTTGAATCTTGAACTTCAGTGGGTACCTAGTCCATAGATAGGTAGAGAAGGTGATCCATAGATCCATCCATAGTGCTCAGGTTGGTCTCCCCAAGGTGTCAAGAACTCAGCCATGGCCAAAAGGATACATTCACCTACTTCCCGTGCCCTCTTTCCTTAACCCAGATTCAGTCTCTACTGATTTAAGGAAGTAATAAACTTGACTTTGTCATCCAAAACAAAATAAAATAAAAACTTCTCCTATGCTTATAGTCATTCTTTAATTCATTTATCTTATAGATGCCTATTTGCTGCTAACACTGTGCTAAAAGTTGAGGTGATTAAACCCAATTAATCTCTCTGTTGGTTCTGCTCTTGAGATGTTCTCAATTTAATGGCAAAGACATAGGTAAACAACACTATGTAATCCAACAGATTGTAACAGAAGTTTGAAGGTACAAGAGGAGAAGTGCTCACAGGAGGAAGGGGCATAGGGTAAAGACAATGGAGAGCCCACTTGCAAGATGAAAGCTGGAGTGGGATGAAGAAAGAAGGAAGGGTTTTCCAGCAGAGAAACCAGCCTTCGCAGTGTAAGGGAGCCATGATGGTCATGGCGCATTCAGAAGAATGGATTCATTCCCCTGTCTTCATATGAATCTCTCACCTAGTCATGTGACCTTGTCTTCCCTTGCTGCTACTCCTCTGATTCCCCTGAAACATAAGGTCTCCTGGGTTCACAGAGGGGAAATGATCGAAAGCATGTTCTTTGGAGCTGGGTTAAAATGTGATCTGATCATGGCCCCAAACAATGAAAATTTGCTTGACTTTGTGTGAGTTCTTTATCGTCTCCAAGACTTGGTTTCCTCATCTGTAAAATGGGAATGATGAAAGAACTTACTTTATAGTGGTTTTTGAAGAACTGAAAGAGGAGTGCATGTCTCTCATTTAGTACAGCTTTCTTGGTATAACTGCTCCTCTACAAATTTTATTTCCCACCTTATAAGCTTGGCACCTCCCTAGGTGCAGCATGTACCATGATATAGTTGTTCAGGAAACATGTGCATACTAAGTTGTTTCAGTCATGTCCACCTCTTTATGACCCTATGGACAGTAGTCTGCCAGGCTCCTCTGTGCATGGGATTCTCCATGCAAGAATACTGGAGTGGGTTGCCATGCCCTCCTCCAGAAGATCTTCCTGACTTAGGGACTGAACGCACATCTCTTATGTCTCATGTGTTGGCAGGCGGATTCTTTACCACTAGCCCCACCTGGGAAGCCCCATTCAGTGAATAGATGAATGCATATGTCTGACATTTTTAGTTTCCTGACTTCCTAGTCTCTATTGATGACTGAGGTTTTATTAATAATTCCATTTTAGTCAATGGGAAACTGTAGAAATATAGTTTTCTTCTTGGAAACATTTTAATTAAGTTATTTTTATTTTTTAACCTTTAAACCCTTATTCCTGGGAAATGTCCACTCTGAAGTTCATTTCTTTTCCCAGAAGAGAGCAATTTATCAGCTTTGAGAAGATTATGATTCAACAGAGAGCCTGTTCAAGTCCATTTTGAGACATAGTTTCCTTTGAGGCTTCAATATGAGGAAGGCACATTGAAGGCCTTGTTAACACAAGTATTAATATTCATAACATACTTCCAGTCTCTTTTGTATCTCAGACTCATTCCTCTTCCATAGTGCCATGATCTTTATCACTTTATCAGCTGCCCCCTAAGGAAATGTGCTGATAATTCACAAAACAAATAGATCTGCTCCTTGGCCCCTCTCCTCCTCTCAGTCTCTCAGTGTATCCAGCTCTGATTTCTCAATCCAGCGGTGTATGATGAAATCAGCAGGCCTGGTCATCCAGAGCCATATCAGTGGTATAAACCTCCTGAGAGCTGGTCCCACTTCAGGCTGGCCCCGCACAGGGGCATTTGGGGGAACATGTCTCTTCCTGCCTTCCTGACAGTGGGTGATGCCTTGTGGAGTGTCATTGAATAAAAGAATCATTTGAGTTTATTTCTTATGCTATTATGTCACAAATGTCAGTTCATTGTAATGAGCTAAAGTGGCTGGGGATTCCTGGCCCCAAACACCAAACAAATGTATAAAAGTAGAACAGAGGTCTTGACTGGATACATAATTGGAAACACAAACTGACATTTTAGAAATAATATTTGATTTTACTAGTTGATTTTTCCTTTTATTGAGGTGGGGATAGGAGTAGGGGAGGGGTCATAGAAAATGAATTTTTAATATATATATAAATATTTATATATAAATATATATTTTATACATATATGTGAAATATACATATAAAGTCAGTTCTTTGTGTGTTGCCTTTGTGATATTTTTGATCATATATTTACTTTTCCCCTTAAATTATCTCTTAGTGAGTACAGAAGTAGCCTATTATATATTTCTTCAATCAAATCAGATGCAGGAGTGAACTTTCTTTAGATCTGACATTTGAGACACCCACTGTCCCCTTTCATCCCCCAAACATCTGAAAAACATTGAGATAGCTAAACTAGATTGCTTTCTCACAATTTGCATCATATTTGCATAAAATCTCTGGTCCTCACTTTGACCTCCCTTTTAATCTCCTTCCTCTAAAATTCATGTTTCCACCCCTTATCAGAGCTGAGGAACTGAGAAAAGGCCCAGTTGAAGCCTTTAATTCAAGATCAGGAGGTTGTCTGCTTGGAAGTAAGATGGTTCCACATATGGTGTCCTAGAGATCATGCTGCATACTTTCAGGAAGACCCGAGGGTGTGTGTGTGTGGGTGTGTGTGTGTGTGTGCACGCGCTTGCACGCATGTGTGTGTATGTGCATGCATACATGTGTCTATGTTTATGTTTGTGTAGTAGCTGAAATCTGCTCTGCTTCTGTCTTCCCTGTGGAGACAAGAAATACCACATCTTGGTTTTTCATGAAACTGACAAGACTGATTGTAATCCATGACTTTGAACTTTAAAATCAACAAGCAGCCTCCTAAAAGAGCTCACAACCACATGAAGAGACAGGTGTGTTGGACAGGATCTATTACAAGAATGAACAGGGATGATGGTGTAGAATCCTAAAGGCAAATTTGTTTTTGTCCTGACATTTCCCTTTAAACCTGTTCAGTGAGGAAATGTTTTCCCCTACCACTGGATAAAATTTCAGAGAGTCCCATGGCCTTCTGCTTCCTTTCAGATGATACATGTCCAATATCCACCTAAAGATAAAAGAAGCACAGTCTTGAACAAGATGTCAAGATGGCCAGTCCACCACAACTGTTCAATGTTCATGCAGACTTTAGAGAGGAGATGGCTGTGTTAGGGTAAAGAATAGAGAAAATTTGGACCAAAATTCAGGACAGAAAAGAGTTCAAAGTTATGAGGGTGTTATATAAGCAAAGCTACAAGAGAAGCTAGAGCTGGTATGTGGACATAGAGTTGCCTCCTATGGTAGGCAGGATTCCAATAGGACCCCCCAAACACTCACTTTTACATAATCATCTCCCCTTTAGTGTGGCCAGGAGCTGTGATATGATGGAATGTCACTTCTGCAATTATATTATTTGCAAAATTTAAGGGAATTTTGCAGATGCAGTTAAAGTCCCTCATCAGTTGACTGTGAGTTAAGCAAAAGAAAGATTATTCTGTGTGGTCCTGACCTCATTAAGTGGGCCTTTAGAGGAGACAGAATTTCTTACTTGCCTGGAAGAAATCACACAGTGTGAACTGTTCAAACAGAGTGTGACCTTCAGAAACTGAGGGTCTCAGTCTTATAGTCACAAAAAAATGGAATTCTGTCAACACCCTGGATGAACTTGGACGAGGACCCAAATCCTCATGTAAGACCACAGCCTTGACCAATGCCAGTACCATTATTGTCTCAAGTAGTTCAATATGTGGTAAATTAGAAACACAGCAAATAGAAAATGAACGCACCTCTCTTCATTAGATTGTTTCATGTTGGAGTGTGTTGGGAGATAAGGACACAAATTTAGTTGAGAAACTTGGGTAGGATTTAAGATGCTAGATTTATGAAAGTGTAGTGTTCAGTAGAGATCCAGATACACTTTGTAAAAAAATAAGTTTGGATGGCTTGTATTCCATATTCTTTAGAGATGGGGTGTAAAAACTGTAGGGTGCTTCTCTGCATTATTCTGACCTCAGGATCCGGGCTAATGAACACCTTTTTTGCAACATTGCCAATGGCAGTGGCAGAAAACCACAAATTGCACGAAGGTGTTTACAACTTCAGTTCAAAAGGTGTCACTTTTCATTTTTACTCATATTTCATTGACCAAAGCAAGTCACTTGGACACACCTAACTTCAAGGGTAGAAAGAATGAATCAGAATTGATGAATTTCATCAGTCAGTTTTCAATAGTAATTTTAAAACAAGGAGGTGACAATGACTGCCAGCCTCTTAATTTATATTCAAGCATTTTTGTCCCAAAGAATTCAAGCATTCTCGTCTGAAATTCTGAGAAGTTGTGCATGTGTTCACTGCAAGCACACAATTCATTTTGTATTGGATATTAGACACTACACAGACCTATTAACAACATTAAGACATAGGTACCTTCTCTTGTATGTATGCTTTCTACTCTAACAATCCTGATGGGATACAAAATAAATTTTGAGGCCTTTTTAAAGTAGGAATTTCCATGTTCCTTCCTCTTCTGTGTTTTCATAGTCTCCTTCCCATCTCTTCTGAGACTCAGTTTGCTAGTGAGTTCAGGGTCAGGAAGGGAAGACTCCCAAGCTTTTCAAAGAGAGATGCTGGGACAAACTTTGAGTGGTATTCTAATCAAAATTGTGTTAAGCCTCAGAAAAGAGTGGGAATGTGAGAGATATAAAGCTTCTCCCAAATAAAAACCAGCTGTATTCATGCCAGTTAGTAATAATATTTCAGTTTTTAAATTCTCACAGCATGTTCAACTCTATTATGACTGCTGTATGAAGGGCAATTATTTTTATCTCCCTGTGATAAGTGGAAAAACGAGTGATAGAGAACATTTGAGTTGCCTCTCCTCTTCTCCCATCAAAATGCTCACTTTGGAAGGAACTTGCAGGTATTTCACTTCTCCAAGGATTACCTACATTTCAAACTTCAAAGTTAAATGAAATCTATGTCTCTTGGGAACATTTTTTCCAGGCATCAACAAAGATATGGTAGAGGCTGGTGGGGAATGGTAAAGATATAGATGGTAAATGCCATCCTGTCAATCATAGTGGAAGCCAGACACAGAGGAGGGAGCCAGTAAGGAAGGAGAAGATGAATGAACCTGCAAGGTATTACATGCCCATAAAGTGCTGTGCAGAAGAGGCAGACACAGGAGTTGGGCACAAGCAGTCAGAGAAATAGAAGGAGAAATAAGAGAGAAGGTCTGGACTAAGGGGAGAGCATCTCCAAAAGGAAGGAAGGGGAAAGTGTCAAAGTTCACAGGGGAGGCAGCTGAAAGGATGAAGATAGAGTTCTATGAATGCCGTAAATCAGGCTATTACTGACCTGGGTGAGGACCTCTGTGATAGAGGGGAAATGGAAGCTAGATTGTTATGGGGCAGACTCCCAAGAAGCTGCAGAAGCACTGGTGAGCAGGATGATAGCTTCTTATAGGGATACAACCTCAGGGAATAAAAATAAAAGTGTTACAAGGGGAGAAATTTGTATTATAAGTGAATTTATATTATATTCAGAAGGGAAAATGCTCACAAAGACAGAAAAGTTGATGGTGCAGGTGAGAGAGGTACTGTTGCTGGTGGAAGGTGCCTTCCGTGGCTACATCTCCCATGGAAGCATCAGTCTCTGATAGGAGGAGGGGCTCTCTTCCTTGAAGTAAGTGGAAGAAAGGGAGATGGAACATTATAGAGATGGATGAGATGGGGATGGAGGGTGAGGTCCACTCTGGAGGCCTCACATTGCTGACCACACAAGAAACTTACTTGCAGGAGGAAGGAAAGATGGAGAAGACTCAGGTCACAAGGAGCTTTGCCAAAATTGCCATTGTACCCATTTGGGATCGATCACATAACATCTGCACTGAACATCTCTGGTAAAGAATCTGCTTGCAATACAGAAGACCTGGGTTTAATTCCTGGGTCGGGAAGATCCCCTGGAGAAGGGAAAGGCTACCCACTCTAGTATTCTTTTTTTTTTTCCACTCTAGTATTCTTGACTGGAGAATTCCATAGACAGAGGAGCCTAGCAGGCTACAGTTCACATGGTCACAGAGTCCAACAGGACTGAGCGACTGACTGATACTTTCACTTCATGGGACTTCCCTGGTGGTCCTGTGGCTGACACTGTGCTCCCAAAGCAGGGTGCCTGGGTTTGATCCCTAATTTCCTATTATACTGGCTTCCCGAGTGGCTCAGTGCTCAAGAAGCCTCCCGCCAAGGCAGGAGCCACAGGAGACATGAGTTTAATCCCTGGATTGGGAAGATCCCCTGGAGGCAGAAATAGCTATCCACACCAGTATTCTTGCCTGGGATAATCCCATGGGCAGTAGAGCCTGGCAGGCTACAAAGAGTCAGACATGACTCAGCATGCATGTGTTTCATTCATTCATGCAGCATCTAGGGAGAGCTTTGCAGAGCATCGTCCTGCTTTTGGGCAAGGTAGGAGGGAAATGAAATCCAGGAAGTCCCTTTGAGCCAGATCTCCTTTCACACATCTTGACACACCCCCAGCCTGTCTTGAAAGACCATGACCAAGGTCAGGGAGAGGCTAAGAGATGAGTCTCTTTGATTGGTTCTGAATGGAGCTTGACTTTGAAGCCGGGGCCTGGACCTGGAAACTTTGTGAGTGGTGTTGGGGCACAAACACAAAATTTGTGAGTTGACCTGTTTAATCTTAGGACATCTAAATCGTGAGGAATACAATTTTGAGATCTCTTTTCCTATTCACATCTGTGAGAAAGATATTTTCAGCCCTGTGAGGGTTTTATGGCTCAAGTTGAGTACTTTTTCCTCTGTGAGAAATGTGTTTTATGTTTGGAGGGATTTTTCATTTGTTCCATTGAAGGGCATCTCATAAAAGACACTTGTTTGAGGTACAGCTGCTCTCAGTAGAACTGGAGGAGGGGTTTCTGTGTGCAGGATTAGGTTGATGGACCAATCTCTTTATTCTTTAGGGATTTTTGGGAATCTTCCATGATTGGCTGAGCAGGAGGAATCTTCCAATGACAGCTCTATAAAGAAAGAAAGACAATAAAGACAATCTAATAGGCAGCCAGTTGATGAAGATTTTTGTCTGGAATAAATTTAGTGCATCTCATAAAGTTTTTATAGATGCTACCTTTCAGATGCTTAGAATATTATTATCTAGCCCAATATTTCTCTGTGCATAATTTTTCTTCTTTTAGCCTGAAAAAAACAACAACAACAAACTTTCAGATGTTCTTTGGTGTCTATTTTAAGCTCTTAGCAGAGTTATTTAAATGACTGATTTTTCTATTTCCACCGCTTGGCGTTCTTTTCCTACGGGATTTAATTAGAGTCTTCAACAAAAGTCTGACAATTAGTGGGCTTTGTGATGGAATTCATGGTTTCTATCTTTCCTTGGCTTCAACAAAGAAGCCTCAACAGGTCCTTCCTAAGCATAACATTTTGGTGCTTTGGGGTCAAAATAGAAAAAATACAGAATTCGGGTAGAGATAAAATAACTGATCATTCCCAAATAATAGAAGAGAAAGTGATCCCAAATCTAGCCTGCAGCAACAAAAGTCAAGTTATTTAAAAATTCACTTAACAAGTGAAAATGAAACAAGACATAACAAAACAAAAAATAAGAGCTGCCTTACTAAGAATTCTGCATGCTGTTTCATGCTGGGCTCTTTGCAGATATTACAAATCTATCATTTCCTCTGATCTTCCATACAATTCTCAACCTCTCTCTCTCTTTCCCCTCTCCCTCCCTCTTGTGTGTTTTGGGAAGGAGTGCATGTGAGCAAGGGTGCTGGGGCAACTGCAGAGAAACTCTGTCTGTGTCAGGTAAAAATATATTCATACCTTTCCACATGGATGGTGCTTGATGAGCCTGCTTTAATGTCCCTTGGGTCTGTGGAGTTGTGTGACTCTATAGTATATTTTATTACTTAATGGAAAAGGAAGTGTATTTCTTTATTTTCTGGAAAAAACAAAACAAAACATGAAACAAAACTGTTTGTGTGTATGTGTGTGGTGGGGGGTGATGGAGAAAAAGAATTTGACTCAAGAGAGAATCACCCCCTGAAATTTATCCTCTGCCCTTGATCTTTGTAAGTTGAATGGTCTGATTCTGCTGGCGAAGCTCCCCTTTTGCATAAGGAAAGGACAGTGAAAAGGTAACATATTTTAACTGTTTTTTTCTCCTTCCACAGAGAAAAACCTCCATGGGGTCATGAAATCCACTTGTTTTTGTGGTATTGCCATTGATTCTATATCTCAATAAGGAGAAATCAAGCATTCTAGGATGTGGGATTTGTTTTCCTTATAACATAAGTAAAATTTAATCTTTATATAATATATATTTCAGAAAGCACTCAAATAAGGAATACAAATCTTAAATCTGTGGCTCTGACTTCCTTTGCTTCCTGGATTCTATAGCAGAACACTTCGGCGGAGGAAGGCAGGGTCCATGGAGAGACAGGATGGACATCCCAAAGGTGTGGTCCTGAGTTACCCTGGGCAGCCACACAGGGACCAGGTCCTGGAGATTAATCTCGGGTGCTCCTGGTGCACCTTGGTCTCCAGATGGGTGTGAAACACCAGATGAGAACTTTAGATTTGGCATTTACTTTGGGAACAGAGAAAAGTAACAGAAAAAAGGGACCAGTCTTGCTCTGGGAGTTAGAAACTTTGAGCTCTCCTCCCAGGAACATCAATTGCTCAAGGCATGTCCTTGGGCAGGTGAAGGTATTTCATGTGATTATACCTGTGTTCTGTGGAAAGCAGGGGTAATAATCTCTGCCTTGCTTATCTCAGGAGTGTGACAGGTGTCAGGGAGCACAAGGAACACGGCTGCTTTATATCTGGATGTAAACATGCTTCGCCAACTGCGAATGCCCATGATGGTGTTCTTCCTGTGTGCTTGGACTTGCACTAGGCTCATGTAGGAATGGTCAAGGACTCTGGACGCTAGTCCTCAGCTCTCAGTGGGATGAGAGGCTAATTCAAGTGGGAAGAAGCAATGGTGGGCTTAGGTACCTTGGCGGGGCTACCCTAGTCAGCAATAGGCAGATGTTTGATTTCCCATAGCAGCCCTCAAACTCCCTGGGGGCTATGGGGACAAAGAATTGCCATATTCCACTGTCTCTGAGGCCTATCCTCCCATGTTTTAGCAACTCTAGGACCAGATATCTCTTACAATGAGTGGTTGGTTTTTGTTGAAATAGTAGCTCTTGTTATTGGTACACAAAATAATGGCGCAGTTTATAATCTATGAAGACTTACATTGAATAAAATGTGAGAAGAAAAAGACAATATCCTGAATATTTGACACTGCTAAGTCCAAGGTTGAGAAGAACTTTAAGTGAGTGAGTCTCTCATCATCAAAGTAATTCAGTCTTTCATGGAAATCATTACAAAGTGGGGCACAGGAGATGTTTCACCTGGACATTTCCTTGCAGAGCATTAGATTTTGACTTTCAGAACATTGACACACTTTATTCTTCTTAGAAATTAGTTGATTTCTATAATTTTTTAAATCTTAGAAATTAGTTGATTTCTATAATTTTTTAAATCTTAGAAATACAATCTTGTTGGGGCCAGGGCGGGGAAACTGATAAGAGAGATTCAGTTAGACATGAAAGGAAGCCATTGGGTTTGTAGCCATGAACTTTATTGTTAAAGTTGCTTTCAAGTCCAGGCTGTTCTCAGTCAACCATTAGCTGCTTCCAATTTTTTGGACTGACTTCCTTCTTGATACCCTTTCCACTGTGCTATAAAAGTTGTATTAAAGACACTATCTCTTGGGAATCAAAAAGAAGTGGAGGTAGGCAGTGGAGGGAAATGAGAGAAAGAGGTTGTTCAAACCCTTAACTTTCTTTAAAAAAAGAAATTGAATCTACTTACCATTTAAAAATGCTCTTTTGATTTTGACTTGAACTATTGTCCTAGAGCCCTGACTTACAACAGCTATTTAGCTATAGTCTAGTGCCTGGTTTGATTCCCCTTATTTCTGGCTGTGGGGTCCCAGTCCTCTTCCTGGCACTTTCTCTTCTTTGGTGACCCAACCTATTTGGCTGTAGTTATCAACCAATCCTGCCTCCATCTTGACGTTCCTCCTCCTCCTGCTTGGTCCAGCAGGTGAGGGGAGGCCCTCCTTCTGACGGCTTCCTAACCCTAGCCCCCTTGGCGTTTATCACAGCAAAATGGATTTCTTTTTCTCCTGGCATTTTTGAGTCAGATAGGCTCTAGGTTCAAATTTGATTTTGCCAGTTATTCCTTCTAACCAGTAACTCCTCAGCTGTCAAATGGGCAATAGTAATTATACCCATATCATATTCCTGTAGTGTTGTTTAAATGAGCAGATGAGTTTTAAAGATTTAGCATAGAGACTGGTCAGCATATGGAAACCATTCTTATTTTCTTACAAGTAGTAGGACTGGTTGTTACAGCAGTAATGTGTTAGGAGTATTTGGGGACATAGAGAAACTGGCAGCATTATGCAAATTAGTTTGTGATCACATTTCTATGCTTTTTAAAAGAAGCAGCAGAACTTCTCTAAGCCATTCTTATCTTCTCACAAGTAGGACTGGTTGTTACAGCAGCAGTGTGTTAGGAGTATTTGGGGACATAGAGAAAATGGCAGTATTATGCAAATTAGTTTGTGATCACATTTCTATGCTTTTGAAAAGAACCAGCGAACTTCTCTAAGATTTGTAGAGAATTAAGTCCTAAGAGTTCTACTGTGTGTTAATGAGTGAACTTATTTCCTCTTCATTCTAGAGTAGTGTTAGCTAAGTATCTTCTTTGGGAAAATTGAGAGACCAATCCCTGGAATCATTTTCTGTGGGGCTAAATTCTCTTAAAGAACCTCAGTTGGGAAAAGCTGATAAAGAGTAGATTTCCATTGTTTATGTGGTGGAGTTTGTATTTGAAAACCATTTGATTTAGAAGAATGTGTATGAGTCAAAGGGGGAATGGAGTTAATACATAAATTCCAAATATAGCATGCTTATACAGGATTCTAAAGACTCTGTCTCCAAGAGGGATTTCTGTTGTTTCAAGTTATCCTCTGTAGACCTGATCCTGAAACCTATTTCCCAGCTAATAATTTTCATTTTTATATTATTGAGCCTGAACGCTGACCATAGACTTTTCTTGCAGGTGGTGCTAAATAAAAATGTTGATGCATTTATTTTGGAAGCCATTGGAGAATGCTGTCTAGAATTTTAGCCCATCTCATTTTTGCTGCAGAATTCTTATTCTAAAACAAAAATGTGCTTTCGGTTGGCATTCAAAAAGAAGACAAAGGAGGGGCAGATGTCTGGAGTAATACAGCTGTGTCAAATCTCCCTTTGCATTTGGTTGGTGGGGACATTTGGCTCAGAATTACCAGTTAGACTGGAGAGAAAATGTGGTCAAGACACTTTCTCTTTGACATCTAGTTCTAGATCAAATCTAGGTAGGAACAGAGTGATGAAATCAGAAGTAAAGGTGGATGGATTGATTTTCCCCAGACAATTCATGTAATCATGAGAAAGAAAACTTCCTAGAACTTTGAAGGGGTTACTTTGCTACAATGCATTAGTGTTAGGAGACAGGAAGGTTGTTTCCAGTCGTCTTTTTGGAAGTATGAAACATCGGTAGTTTTTCAGTCTTTTTATAATGGTCTTTCATTCTGAAATTCTTCTTTTTAAAAAAGTTTCATTGGAGTATAATTTAAACAATGTTGTCTTAATTTCTGTTGTACTGCAAAGTGAATCAGTGTTTTTTCTCTGTGTCATGAGGACCTCATTTTGATTCTGGGTGGTTATAAGGACAGTGAACATAGATAGGAACTGTTGCCAGCAAAACAGCCCCCTTACAGTCTCAATACACCTCACACTCTGAACACATACCCCCAGCTCACTGCATTACAAAGTAGACTAATTCAATACCATGGTGACCCTGGGAGAGTGAAACCTGTCTTAGAGCTAGAAGTTGGCACAGTCATTCCACTTTTTGCAATCTTGCGTTCAGCCTCTTTCAATGGGCATTCATATTTAAGCTATTGAACGAAATGAAAAGTCTTTTTAGGGAAAGGTTAAGCTATGTAGACACTGGTATTAAAGGGATATTTTGCCTTTCCTGTAGAGATTTATCTTCACTTTAAAGATTAAACATGAAATGAGCCATGGAAAGAAAAAAAGAAAAAGAAAAAGCCAAATGGTAGATCAGAAGAATTCCACTTTCAACATCTCCTTCTAATGAGCCTACAATTAGATAAGGATTGTCAACAGAGCGTTTGCCAAAACCCAGACAATTGTGTGAGCGTGTGTGTGTGTTTCAGGTGGAGGTAAGGATGTTAGGGAAAGAGAAAGAAAAGAACTTCTGTGCTGAGAAATCTCACTGTTTCTCTGTGTCTGTGAACAAACTAAAGCAAATTGATAGTTCTCTGACCATCTAGGCAGGCTCACCTGTGGAAAATTGCTGTGTCCCCTTCTGCTGCATTTTAAATAGCTCAACTCACGGAAACAGGACGGATGAGGAGATTTTTTTCATTCCTAGTAAACTTGTAATACAGGCTACAAAAGAAATCACCTTCCAACTCTTTTCAACTGTTTATTGCTGGATAGTTCAGTTCAGTTCAGTCACTCAGTCATGTGCGACTCTGCGACCCCATGAACTGCAGCACGCCAGACCTCCCTGTCCATCACCAACTCCTGGAATTTACCCAAACTCATGTCCATTGAGTCAGTGATGCCATCCAACCATCTCATCCTCTGTCGTCCCCTTCTCCGCCGGCCTTCAATCTTTCCCAGCATCAGGGTCTTTCCCAACTGCTCCCTCATCTTCCCTCAATCTCTTCTACATAGTAGCAAACACACAGGCTGGGAAAAACTTTATAATGAATAACACACCAGTATTATGGCATCTTCTGTGACCCACTGGCTTTGAAACAGCTTCTTGAAGTCATTTTAAAATGGGGAAACTGGGACTCCCCTGCTGGTCCAGTGTTTAAGACTCAGCACTTCCATTACAGAGGGTGTGGGTTCCATCCCTGGTCAGGGAACTAAGATCCCACATGCTATGTTGTACAGAAAAAAGAAAAAAAATCTCAGTTGTTTAAAATAAAATGGGGAAGCTTAATGCCTGCAATAAATGAAGTTGTGCCTGTGTCACCTAAGGAGAGAGGTAAGTGTGTATGGAGGGAAGTGTTGTGCCATCATAGGAGGTAAAAACTGAAGGAGAGAAATGTTCTTGATGATTTCAATCCAAAACAAGAGCAGTGTGTTCTGTGCTTCAGAAAACTTGACCTTGACCTGCACATGTTATAATGAGATGTTCTGAGCATCCTATTCTGAATCTCTGATCAAAGAAAGGGCAGGTCCTGATGGCTGGTTTGGCTTAAAAGTACTCTAAAAGGGATTTTCCTTCTACATGCATGTAAACTTTGGGTGGGAGAGATGTAATATATGTAACCTTATATTAATACCATCAGCCTTATCCTGAGGGTGTGACTAGAAATTCAGCCTCACAGTGAACCCTGAAAAACTATGCCAGGAGAATTTTGGGGGCTGCTAACGAGAACCATAAAATAACACTAAAGAAAGATCTGAATGAACACGCCAGATGACTGCATTTGTACTCCCTGAATTGGGTGGAAGATTTATGAATCAAGTTTGGGGCTGCCTTAGCATCTAGCCTCTCATAAAATTTGGCCGCTGCCCTGTTTAAATAAAATGGAAGATAAAAGTGGTTTCAAGAGTGTGATGAAACGATTGTGTTATTGAAATGCTGATTTAGATGTGGTAACTGCCTAAGAAATTCTCTGCTTATGAAACATGCCCAGTGAAAGCTCCTTTTCTCCAATGTTGTGTGTGTGTGTGTGTGTGCGCACATGTTTAACTGTTTGACAAGCACTTCAATGAGTGTCAGTCTTGGTTTGTTTCTACCTAGGGGCTTTCTCTTTGGCTACTTTAACGCACATTTTAAACGATCATTTGTTGAACACATGAGCTCACTTTTTCAAATACCACTGCATGCTTGACAAGATTTGGAACCTTCTAGAAAAAGGTCCCTGGCTCAGTGGCTTTGATCATGGACTATCTAATTTGCTTGACTAGAGGATTCACCTCGGGCCAGGGGAAGAAAGTGGACTGTCATCAACTCAGGACCAGTTTAGTGAACAGGCCATTTCTTGAGGCCTTTGACCTAGAACCCCTCAGGTAAAATAGCTTCATCCAGTCTCCTCAGCCCCAGCTGAATGATAGGTTTTTGAAAACTGAGCTGTACCCCAGGCGCTGTTGTCACTGTAGATAAACAAGTGGACAAATATCTGAACCATGGGCTCTCCCTGCAGCAATGCAAATCAAAAAGTAAATGCATTTTGAACAAACAAAGCCATAGGATTGTAAAAGTCAGCCTGGTGATACAAATGTCCAGCAAATCTGTCATTTGTGTGTGACATTTGAGGGAGAATTCATCAGGGCTTAAGTTTACTTGTAAAGAGGGCAACTATGAAAAATTGTCAATAGAGCACTTATTGTGGGGAGTATTTATTCTATCCAAGTTGCTTTCTCCATTAGTACAATCTCTAAAATGCACCATCCAGCCTCTGGAGTATTTACGCTTTCCTTTCCATAATTATAAATGTGGAGGCAGCTGATGAATAATACCTGGGAAGTAGAAAGGATCCAGAGAGAAATGGAAAAAACCCATGACAGAGATGAAAAATACCATGTTGGAGCTTGCAACCCTTGGCCCAGCGAGGGTTTCAGGTCATCCATCTTGCCTTTGATTTGTCTGCCTTTTCACTTCAAATAGGTTTACAGGTTTTTAGCTGAAACCAATTAAAGAGAGCCAATTGGCAGGGTTAGCACTTGTGGTGTTTATGGTTGCATTGTATTGATTTATGCCGCTCAGCAGCTACAGTGAAAAGCAAACTACATGGAGAGGAAGGGAAACCTCATCCCAGGGAGGCATTGCAGTGCTCAGGATTAATGCGAGGATGGTAATGAACGATGCAATAAAGAAAACTGCTGGCTAGGCAAGATCCAGCAAAGAGAGCTTTCTTTTTTCTTTTTAGAAAGACATACCAAGAGTAACAGTTCAATGATAAGTAGTTATGCAAGATGCTTAGTATCCACTGGCAATGCAGAGCTCTTTCACTTGAAATAGCAGAAAAGGATGCAGGTAAAAGGACCACCTTTGCTGGTTGTGTTGTTGGCCTTTTGGTTTAACATGCTGAGCAAAGACCTAATTTGACAGCTCTAAGGGCGTGAGTTCCAGGAGAATACTGTAGCTCTTCATGTAGTGAGAAGTTCTTGTGCAGTGAGACAAAAGAACCTTTTCTTTAGATCTTGTAGTACTGGGAATAGCCAGTCAATTACTTAAGTCTGGTGGGGTGAAAATATTGAGTAGGATATCCTGGAAAATGGGAAGCCTTGGGGGAAATACCCCTAAAATGAGAATGGTAGAGAAGGACTCTGAACAATTTCTGAGGTCTCTTTGAGCCTTTCAGTTATGCAGGGCTTAGAATGTTCAATGATGCTTTTGGTCTTGATGGTTACACAGTTAAGTACACCAAAATATCCTCCCTGGCAGGAACTAGAGGGTGGGAAAAATACTGGCTTCTGTGAAGGTAAGATTCAACAGGTCTGCCTTGGGGTGGGGGTAGGGGGAGAACTGTAGCTTTTTGTTGCAGTCCTCTAATATGCAGTCCTGTGAAATTCAGGAAAGGTAACCAGATATTCTTTTGACAAGTCTTATAAATTCTTGGAGACAAAGAGCTTTGATTACTGCAGGAAAAAAAAGTTAAAGCAAGTAATGGTTTGGAAAATTACTCAGGCTGGATCGTCATGTAAGACTTTTATGATTTTGTATTAAACTTCATAAAGACAGGTGAGTCAGCCACAGCCTTGAATATTTGTAATGATAATAATAATTATTATTATGGTGCTAATATTCTTGCCTTGTCTTTGTTTAATAACTTATCCTCTTTCTTTATAAATATGATGACATACATTGGCTCTTTGATTATCAAAACAGTTCTGTGAGTTGGTAAGCTTAGGCATCGTTATCCCCATCTGAAAGATGAAGAAATAGCCTCAGGGAGATTAAGTTATTTATTATGGCAACTGATAAGAGGAAAAGGGAAAGGAACTAACAATTATTAAAGACTTATGACTCACCAGATCCTGAGCTGAAAAAATATACATCTATGTATACATAAAACCTCAAAACAACATATCAATACCCCTTTTTATATAAGAGGAACCTAGAGTCAGACAGGTGGAGTAAATTGCCAACAGTTTATAACAAACGAGAGGGGGTGCTGTGTTTTGAACTTGGATCTCAAGCTCTGGTTACTCACACATACTCTCTCTTACATGACCTTGATGGTAATTTTGCTAAAAAGTTCTCTAGTCTAGTATGTAAGGAGTTTAGAAGTTACTGCTCCATCATAACAACAAATAAAAAATTGAACAAACTGAAAAATCAACAACCCTGCTTAGACATGTCAGAGAATTGAGGTCACAGGGCCAACTTCTGCCCCTAAAATTGGAAAGACAGATGGGGGATACACAGAACCACAACTGAGAGGGGCAGAAACTTCTGTGGGAATCAGTACTGGGGTAAGAAAACCAAATTGGGATTGATGAATTGCTGAGGCTAAGTGTGGACAAGCCTGAGAGCTAAAAATTCCAGGCAACTCAGTCATTAGGTGGCCCTCACACTTTTATGAGTTTTATCATCAGGAGCTCAACGGGGTTCTCACAGTGAAGAGCAGAGAAAAAAAAAAGTCTCTTTGGGCTTCTGGTAGAGAGAGAGAAAAAAGAATCCATTTTGAAATATATACCAGATCCCTCTGTTTTTCTTAAGAAAGCCTGCTCTCACAATGGATATTATCCAAACCTAGTCCCCGTGGGGGAAGGAAAGCCCTAACTCCAGCCAGCTCTAACCATCTTGTATCACGAAGGGGGTTGAAAACAAACAAATAAACCTCCGCCCCCCCCAAAAAAGCATGAAGTACTTCAAAATTTGAAGTTCACAACCCAGAGAAATAGGCTTGCTAAAACACTGAGATCGATTCATAGGTCTATAGAATGCTTTCCCTCCTGTCACAACTTACCAGTGGATTATTAAGGATCTATTTACTGTAATTCCTTATAACCCATACACCATATCCATTATTCAAAAAACTATTACAAGACACACTAAAAGGCAAAAAACCAAAATAGAAATAAACAGAAACCAACCAATTTAAAGAAACAGAGCAACGATCAGAATCAGACCCAGATATGGCTGGGATGTTGGAATCATCAGATCATGTATTTAAGGCAACTGTAATTTATATGCTAGGGATCTAAATGGAAAAGGTAAATAATATACAAGACCAGATATATAGTATAGGCAGAGAGATGGGAATTCTAAAAGAATAAAAAAATATCCTAGAGATCAAAACTGTAATAGAAATGAAAAATGCTTCTGCTCTGCTCATTAGTAAAATGGACATTGCTGTTGTTAAGTTGCTAAGTTATATCTTACTCTTTGCAAACCCATGGACTTTAGCCTGCCTGCGTCCTCTGTCAATGGGATTCTCCAGGCAAGAATACTGGAGTAGGTTGCCATTTCCTTCTCCAGGGGATCTTCCCAACCCAGGAATTGAACCCATGTCTCCTACTTACCAGGCTGACTCTTTACTGTTGAACCAGAATGGACATGACTGAAGAAAAAAAAAATTGAGCCTCAGGATATGTCAATAAAACTTTTTCAGAAATGAAAAGCAAAGAGAAAAAAAGACTGGAATATATAGAACAAAATATATGTAAAAACTGATAGAACTGCAAAGATAAATAGATGAATCTACTATTACATTTGAAGACTTCAACAGCTCTCCATTAGAAATGGACAGATTCAGCAAGCAGAAAATCAATAAGGACATGGTTGAACACAACAGTGCCATCAATCAACTGTACATAATTGACATCTTTAGACTCCTTCATCCAACTATAGCAGAATACATATTCTTCTCAAGCTCACATGGAATATTTGCTAAGGCAGACCTCATTCTGGGATGTAAAACACACCTTAACAAATTTAAAACAATAAATATCAGTCAATGACTGCTCAAACCATAGAAGAATTATTATAGAAGAAACAGCAGAAAGATAGCTGTAAAATCCTAAAATACATGAAGATTGAATTACACACTTCTAAAAAACACATGGATCAAACTAGAAATCTAAAGAGAAATTAAAAAGTACTTTGAATTAAATTAAAATGAAAATACTTCTAAAAATTTGTGGGATACAGCAAAAGCAGTGCTTAGAGGTAAATTGATAGCACTGAATGTAATGCATATACTAGAAAAGAAGAAAAATCTAAACTTAATAGTCTAGCTTCCACCTTGTATGTGTGTGTGCTAAGCCATTTCAGTCATGTCTGCCTCTTTGCGACTCTATGGACTATAGCCCGCTATCCTTGAGATTCTCCAGGCAAGAATACTAGAGTGGGTTGGCATGCCCTCCTCCATGGGATCTTTCTAAGCCAGGGATCAAACCTGCATCTCTTATGTCTCCTGCATTGACAGGTGGGGTCTTTACCACTAGCACCACTTGGGAAGCCCCAGCTTTCACCTTAGGCAACTATAAAAAGAAGGACAAATTAAATCCAGAGTAAGTATAAGAAAGAGATGGTAAGAATTAGAGTAGAAATCAATGAAATTGAAAGCAATATATCATAGATAAAATCAACAAAACCAAAAGCCGATTCTTTGAAAGATCAATAAAACTAATAAACCTCCTTCCAGGCTAACTAAGAAGTAGAGAAGACACAAATTACTAATATCAGAAATAAAAGTGGGAATCCTATCACAAAGACCATAGACATCAAAAGGATAATAAAGGAATACTATGAATGACTTTAAACCACAAATTCAATAACCTAGATGAAATGAACCAATTTCTCAAAAAACAACCTGTCAAAACTCACATAAGGAGAAATAGACAATCTAAATAGTCTTAAATTTATTACTGAATCCAATCATAGCTAATAAACTTCTGAAACAGAAAACACAAGGCCCACATGGACTCATATGAATTCTACCAAAAATTTAAGAAGAAATGATACCAATTCTTTTTTCATTTTCAGAAAAGTGGAATAGAGGAAACACTTCTTAACTCCTTCTGTGAGGCCAGCATTACTTAGTACCAAACCAGACAAAGACATTACTAGAAAGGGCTACAAACCAAGACCTCTCATGAACATATAGTCAAATCTCCTCAACAAAATTAGCTAACCAACCCCAGTGGTGCATAAAATAATTATACATCACAACCAAGTAGGATTTATCCCAGGTATGTATACAAAAAATTGACAATATTTAATACCCACTTAAGATAAAAATTCTTGGCAATAAAAAAAGGGAAATTGCTCAACTCAATAAAGAACATCTACAAGAAGCCTAGCTTATAGTTAATAGGGAAAAAATTAGAAACTTACATGCTAAAATCATGAATAAGCAAAGGATGTTTCTTTTTCCCTCTTCTTTTTTTTAACATTGTGCTGAAAGTCTTAGTTAATGTAATAAGGGGGC